>NW_027521009.1:0-144916 GCF_052094955.1 Ictidomys tridecemlineatus
ACAGTCCTTCTGCACCTGAGTCTCTAACCTCTGCTCTCTGCAACGGTTCTTCTGCACCCCTGTCTCCAAACTCTGTTGTCTCCAACTGTCCTTCTTCACCTCAGTCTTCTGCACCGAAATCTCCAACCCCTACTCTCTGCAACACTCCTTCTGCACCACAGTCTCCAACCTCCTCTCTACAACAGTCCTTCTGAACCCCAATCTCCAACATCAGATCTCTGCAACAGTCCTTCTCCACCCCAGTCTGCAACCTCTGCTCTCTGTAACAGTTCCTCTGTACTGCAGTTTCCAAACTCTTCTCTCTGTAACTGTCCTTCTGAACCCCATTCTCCAGCCACTGCTTTCTCTATCAGTCCTTCTGCACTCACGTCTCCAACCTCTGCTGTCTGTAACAGTTTATCTGCATCTCAGTCTCCAAATTCTGCTCTCTGCAAAGGTCTTTTGGCACCCCAATCCCCAACCTCTGCTCGCTGCAACAGTCCTATTACACCCAAGTCTCAAACCTCTACACTCCGCAACAGTTCTTCTGCACCTCAGTCTCCAACATCTGCTCTCTGCAATGGACTTTTTGCACCTCAGTATTCAACATCTATCTCTGTAACAGTCCTTCTGCACCTCAGTCTCCATCCTCTGCTCTCTGTAACAGGCCTTCTGAAAACCAAGTCTCTGAACTCTGCTCTCTTTAACAGTCCTTCTGCACCCCAATCTCCAACCTCTGCTCTCTGGAACAGTCCTTCTGACCTCAGTCTCCAAACTCTGCTCTCTGTAAGATCTTTCTGCTCCCCAGTCTTCAAACTCTGCTCCCAGTATCAGTCCTGCAACTTAGTCTCCAAACATGCTCTCTGTAACAGTTTTTCTGCAACTCAGTCTTCAACAACTGCTCTCTGAAACAGTCTTTCTGAAACCCAGTCTCCAACCTCTGCTCTCTAGAACAGTCCTTCTATACCACAGTCTCCATAATCTACTCTCTGCAACGATCCTTCTTCACCCCAGTCTCCAACGTCTGCTCTCTGCAACAATCCTTCTGCAACCCACGTTCAAAACTTTCCTCTATGTAAGGTCCTTGTGCACCCCAGTTTCAAACTCTGCTCTCTGTAATATTCCTTCTGCACCCCATTCTCAAATGTTTGCTCTCTGCAATGGTCCCTCTGCACCCCAGTCTCCAACCTTGTTCTCTACAACAGTTCTTCTGTACCGCAGTCTTCAACCTCTGTTCTCTGTAAGGGTCCTTCTGCACCCCAGTCTCCAACATCTGCTTTCTGTATCCGTCTTTCTGCACCACAGTCTCCAAACTCTGCTCTCTGTAACATTCCTTTGCACCCCATTCTCAAAAGTTTGCTCTCTGCAATGGTCCCTCTGCACCCCAGTCTCCAAACTTGTTCTCTACAACAGTTCTTCTGTACCGCAGTCTTCAACCTCTGTTCTCTGTAAGGGTCCTTCTGCACCCCAGTCTCCAACATCTGCTTTCTGTATCAGTCTTTCTGCACCGCAGTCTCCAAACTCTGCTCTCTGTAACAGTCCTTCTGCACCTCACTCTGCAGCATCTGCTCTCTGAAACAGTCATTCTGCACCCCAGTCTTCAACCTCTACTCTCTGCAACAGTCCTTCCTCATCCCAGTCTCTAAAATCTGCTCACTGCAACAGTACTTTTGCACCGAAGTCACCAAACTCTGCTCTCTGTAACAGTCCTTCTGCACCTCAGACTCCAAACTCTGCTCTCTGCAACAGTCTTTCTGCGCCCCAATGTCTAACCTCTGCTCTCTGCAACACTCATTCTGCACCTCAGATTCCAATCTCTGCTCTCTGTAACAGTCCTTCTAAGCCTCAGTCTGAAAGCTCTTCTGTCTGCAACAATCTTTCTGCACCCCAGTCTCCAAACTGTGCTATCTGTAACAATTTTTCTGCACCCCAGTCTCCAACCTCTGCTCTCTGTAGCAGGTCTTCTGCATGCAAGTCTTCAGCCTCAGTTCTCTGTAACAGGCCTTCTGCTCCCCAGTCTCCAACCTCTTCTCTCTGCAACAATTCTTCTGCACCTCAGTCTCGAACCTCTGCTCTCTGCAACAGTCCTTCTAAACTGCAGTCTCCAACTTCTGCTCTCTGCAATGATCCATCTGCATCCCAGTCTCCACCAACTGCTCTCTGCAGCACTCCTTCTGCACCCCAGTCTACAACCTCTGCTCTCTGCTACAGTACTTCTGCACCCCAGTCTTAAACCTCTGCTCTCTGCAACATTTCCCTGCACCGAAGTCTCCAACCTGTGCTCTCTCTAACTGTCCTGCTGCAACCCAGTCTCCAACCTCTGTTCTCTGTATCGATCCTTCTGCACCTTATTCTCCAACCTCTGCTCTCTTCAACGATCCTTCTGCACCCCAGTCTCCATCCTCTTCTCTCTGTAAGAATCTTTTTGCACCCCAGTCTACAAAATCTCCACTCTGTAAAAGTCCTTATGCACCTCAGTCTACAAGTTCTGCAATCTGTAACAGTCTTTCTGAACCCCAGTCTCAAACCTCTGCACTCAGAAATGATCTTTCTGCACCTCAGTCTCCAACCTGTGCATTCTTTAATAGTCGTTCTACACCCCAGTCTCCAATATCTGCTCTCTGCAACAATCCTTCTTCTCCCCAGGCTCCAACCTCTGCTCTCTGCAACGGTCCTTCTACATCCCAGTTTTCAAAATCTGCTCTCTGTAACAGTCCTTCTGCACCTCAGTCTTTAAACTCTGCTCTCTGAAACAGTCCTTCTGAACCCCTGTCTCCAACCTCTGCTCTTAATAAGAGTTCTTCTGCACCCCAATCTCCAAACTCTGCTCTCTGTAGCACTCCTTCTGAACCCCAGTCTCCACCCTCTACTCTCTTTAAAGTCTTTCTGCACCTCAGTCTCCAACCTCAGCTCTCTGTAAGATCCTTCTGCAACCCATTCTCCAAACCCTGCTCTCTGTAACAGTTTTCTGCACCCCAGTCTTCAAACACTGCTCTCTGTAACAAGCCTTCTGCACACCAGTCTTGAACCTCTGCTCTCTGTAACAGGCCTTCTTCACCTCAGTCTCCAACCTGTGCTCTCTGCAACGATCCTTCTACATCCCAGTCTCCAAACTCTGCTCTCCGTAACAGTTCTTCTGCATCCCATGTTTCAACATCTTCTCTCTTAAACAGTCCTTCTGCACCTCAGTCTGAAAACTCGGCTCTCTGCAAAAATTCTTCTGCACCCGAGTTTCCAAAATTTTCTCTCTGTAACAGTCTTTCTGAACCTCAGTCTACAAAATGCTCTCTGCAATATCCTTCTGCAACCCAGTCATGAAATTGTGCTATCTTTACCAATCCTTCTGCACCCCAGTCTCCAACATCTTCTCTCTGCAATGATCTTTATTCTCCCAAGGTTCCAATCTCTGCTCACAGCAACGGTCCTTATACACCCCAGTTTCCAAACTCTGCTCTCTGTAACACTCCCTCTGCATCCCAGTCTCCACACTCTACTCTGTAAAAGTCCTTCTGGAACTCCGTCTCCAACCTCTGTTCTCTGTAAGATCCTTCTGCCACGCATTCTCCTAATGCTGCTCTCTGAAACAGTCATTCTGCACCCCAGTCTCCAAATTCTGCTCTCTGTAACAGGCCTTCTGCATCCCAGTCTTCAACCTCTGCTCTCTGTAACAGGCCTTCTGCACCCCAGTCTCCAACCTGTGCTATCTGCAATGATACTTCTGAACCCCGGTCTCAAAACTCTGCTCTCTGCAACAGTCCTTCTGCACCCCAGGATCCAACATCTTCTCTCTGCAACAGTCCTTCTGCACCTAAGTCTGAAAACTCTGCTCTCTGCCACAATGCTTTTGCACCCATGTTTCCAAAATTTGCTCTCTGTAATACTCCTTCTGAACCTCAGTCTCCAAAATGCTCTCTGTAAGATCTTTTTGAAACCCAGTCTTGAAATTGTGCTATCTGTAACATTCCTTCTGCACCCCAGTCTCCAAACTCTGCTCTCTGTAGCAGGCCTTCTGCACCGCTGTCTCCAATCTCTGCACTCTGTAACAGGGCTTCTGCTCCCAGTCTCCAATCCCTTCTCTCTGCAACGATCCTTCTTCACCTCAGTCTCCAAACTCTGTTCTCTACAACAGTCCTTCTGGACCCCAGTCTCCAACCTCTGCTCTCTGTAACAATTCTGCACCCCGGTCTCCAAACTTTGCTCTCTGTAAAAGTCCTTCTCTACTGCAGTCTCCAGACTCTCCTCCCTGTAACGGTCCTTCTGAACCCCAGTCTCCAACCTCTGCTTTGTGTATCAGTTCTTCTGCACCCCAGTCTCCAACCTCTGCTCTCTGTATCAGTCCTTTTGCACCTCAGTCTCCAACCTCTGTTCTCTTCAGCAGTCTTTTTACACCCCAGGAACCAAACTCTGCTCTGTGTAACTATACTTCTACACCATAGTTTCCAACCTCTGCTCTGTGAAACGATCCTTCTGCACCCCAGTATACAAACTCTGTTCTCTGTATAAGTCCTTCTGCACCACAGTCTCCAAACTCTGCTCTCTGCAACAGTCCTTATGCACCGAAGTCTCCAAACTCTGCTCTCTACAACATTTCTTCTGCACCCCAGGCTCCAACCTGTACTCTCTGTAACTGTCCTTCTGCAACTCAGTCTTCAACCTCTACTCTCTGTAACAGTCCTTCTGCACTCCAGTCTCCAACATTGCTCTCTGCAACGATCCTTCTTCTACCCAGTCTCAAAACTCTGCTCTCTGTAAAAGTCCTTCTGTATCGCAGTCTCCAAACACTTCTCTTTGTAACGGTCTATCTGCACCCCAATTGCCAAACTCTGCTTTCTATAAAAGTCCTTTTGCACCTCAGACTCCAACCTCTCCTCTCTGTAACAGTCCTTCTAAGCCTCAATCTGAAACCTCTGCCCTCTACATCGATCCTTCTACACCCCAGTCTCCAAACTGTGCTATCTCTAACAATCCTTCTGCTCCCAAGTCTCCAACATCTGCTCTCTGTAACAGGTCTTCTGCAAATCAGTCTCCAAACTCTGCTCTCTGTAACAGTCCTTCTTCACCTCAGTCTCCAACCTCATCACTCTGCAACTGACTTTCTGCTCTCCAGTCTCCAACCTCTGCTGTCTGCAAGGATCATTCTGCATCCCCGTCTCCAACATCTGCTCTCTGCAAAAGTCCTTATACATCTCAGTCTCCAACCTCTGCTCTCTGCTACAGTCCTTCTGCAACCCAGTCTTCAACCTCTGCTCTCTTCAATATTTCTTCTTCACCTTCTATAACCTGTGCTTTCTGTAACAATCCTACTGCACACTGGTCTCCAAACTCTGCTCTCTGTAGCGATCCTTTTGCACCTGAGTCTCTAACTTCTGCTCTCTCTAACGATCTTTTTGCACCCCAGTCTCCAAACTCTGCTCTCTGCAACAGTCTTTTGCACCCCATACTCCAAGCTCTGCTCTCTGTAACAGTCCTTGTGCACATCAGTGTCCAAAATCTGCTCTCTGTAACAATCCTTCTGCACCTCAGTCTCCAACCTCTGCTCTCTGTAATGATCCTTCGGCACCACAGTCTCCAAACTTTGCTCTCTTTAACAGTTCTTCTGAACCCCAATCTCCAAACTCTGCTCTCTGTAACACTCCTTCTGCACCCCAGTCTCCATCCTAGGCTCTCTGTAAAGATCCATCTGAACCTCAGTCTCCAAACTCTGATCTCTGCAACCATCCTTCTGCACCTCAGGTTCTAATGTCTGCTCTCTGCAACGATCATTCTGCACCCCACTTCCCAACCTCTGCTCTCTGTAACATTACTTCTGCACCTAAGTCGCCAACCTCTCCTCTCTGTACCAATCCTTCTGCACCTCAGTCTCCAACCTCTGCTCTCTGTAATAGGCCTTCTACACCCCAGTCTCCAACCTCTGCTCTCTGTAACAGTTCTTCTGCACCACAGTCTCCAAACTCTGCTCTCTGTAACAGTCATTCTGCACCCGAGTCTCCAACCTCTGCTCTCTTTAACAATCCTTCTGCACCCCAGTCTCCAACCTCTGCTCTCTATACAGTTATTCTGCACCCCATCTCCAAACTCTGCTGTCTGTATCACTCCTTCTGCACCAAAGTCTCCATCCTCCGCTCTCTGTAAGAATCCTTCTGCACCCCAGTCTCCAAACTCTGTGCTCTGTAAAAGTCCTTCTGCACCTCAGTCTCCAACCTCTGCTCTCACTAACGGCTTTTCTGCACCCCAGTCTATAACTTCTGCTCTCTGTAACTATCCATCTGCAACTCAGTCTCCAACCTCTGCTCTATGTAACAGTCCTTCTGCACCCTAGTCTCCAACATCTGCTCTCTGAAAGGATCCTTCTTCTACCCAGTCTTCAAACTCTGCTCTCTGTAACAGTCCTTTTGTATCACAGTCTCCAACCTCTTCTCTTTGTAGCAATCCTTCTGCTCCCCAATTGCCAGCCTCTGCTTTCTGTAACAGTCTTTCTGCACTCCAGTCTCCAGACTCTGCTCTCTGGAAGATCATTTTTCATCCCAGTCTCCAAACTCTGCTCTTTGTAGCAGTTCTTCTACACCCCAGTATCGAAACTCTGCTCTCTTTAAAAGTCCTTCTGCACCTCAGTCTCCAAACTTTGCACTCTGTAATGGTCTTTCTGCATCCCAGTCTCCAACCTCTGTTCTCTGTGACAATCCTTCTGCACCTCAGTCTCCAACTTCTGCTCTCTGTAACAGTCCTTGTTTACCCCAGTCTCCAACATCTGCTCTCTGCAACGGTCTTTCTGCACCACAGTCTCCAAACTCTGCTCTCTGTAACAGTCCTTCTGTACCGCAGTCTCCAACCTCTTCTTTCTATAATGGTTCTTCTACTCGCGAATTGCCAACCTCTGCTTCTGAAACAGTCCTTCTGAGCCTCAGATTCCAAACTCTGCTCTCTGTAAAAGTCCTTCTAAGCCTCAGTCTGAAAACTCTGCTCTCTGCAATGATCCTTCTGCACCCCAGTCTCCAAACTGTGTTATCTGTAAAAATACTTCTGCACCCTATCTCCAACCTCTGTTCTCTGTAAAAGGTCTTCTGCACCCCAGTCTCAAACTCTGCTCTCTGTAACAAGCCTTCTGCACCTCAGTCTCCAAACTCTTCTCTCTGCAACGATCCTTCTGCACCTCAGTTTCCAACCTCTGCTCTCTGTAACAATCCTTCTGCAACTCAGTCTCCAACCTCTGCTGTCTGTGACAGTCCTTCTGTACCCCAGTCTCCAACATCTTCAATCTGCAGCGATTCTTCTTCTACCCAGTCTCCAACTTGTGCTCCCTGTAACAGTCCTTTTGTATTGCAGTCTCCAACCTCTTCTCTTTGTACCGGTTCTTCTGCTCCTCAATTGCCAACCTCTGCTTTCTGAAAAAGTCCTTCTGCAAGCCAGTCTCTAACCTCTTCTCTCTGCAACGATCCTTCTGCACCTCAGTCTCTAAACTCTGCTCTCTGCAACAGTCCTTCTGCACCCCAGTCTCCAGACTCTGCTATCTGTAAGATCCATTTGCATCCCAGGCTCCAACATCTGCTCTCTGTAACAGTCCTTCTGCACCATAGTATCCATCCTCTGCTCTCTTTAAGAATCCTTTGACACCCCAGTCTCCAACCTCTCTTCTCTTTAAAAGTCTTTCTGCACCTCAGTATCCAACCTCCTCAATCTGTAACGGTACTTCTGCACCCCAGTCTCCAACCTCTACTTTCTGAAACGATTTTTCTGCACCTCAGTCTCCAACCTCTGCTCTCTGTAACAGTCCTTCTGCACCCCAGTCTCCAATATCTGCTCTCTGCAACGATCCTTCTTCTTTCCAAGCTCCAAGCTCTGCTTTGTGCAACGGTACTTCTGAACCCCAGCTTTCAACCTCTGCTCTCTGTAACAGTCTTTCTGCATCTCATTCTCCAAACTCTGCTCTCTGCAAAAGTCCTTTGGCACCCCAGTCTCCAACCTCTGCTCTCGGTAACAGTTCTTCTGCACCCCAATCTCAAAATTCTGCTCTCTGTAACACTCATTCTGCACCCCAGTCTCCACACTCTGATTTTTGTTACAATACTTCTTTACCTCAGTTTCGAACCTCTGCTCCCTGTATCAGTTCTCCTGAACCTCTGTCTCCATATTTGTTCTCTTCAATAGTCCTTCTGCACCCCAGTTCAAACCTCTGCTCTCTGCAACATTTCTTCAGCTCCCCAGTCTCCGAACTGTGCTTTCTGTAACATTATTCCTGACCCCAGTTTCCAACCTCTGCTCTCTGTAACAATCCTTCTGCAACTCAGTCTCCAACCTCTGCTCTCTGTGACAGTCCTTCTGCACCCCAGTCTCCAACATCTGCAATCTGCAGCGATTCTTCTTCTACCAAGTCTCAAACATCTACTCCCTGTAACAGTCCTTTTGTATTGCAGTCTCCAAACTCTTCTCTTTGTAACGGTTCTTCTGCTCCCCAATTGCCGACCTCTGCTTTCTGAAAAAGTCCTTCTGCACCCCAGTCTCTAACCTCTTCTCTCTGCAACGATCCTTCTGAACCTGAGTCTCTGAACTATGCTCTCTGCAACAGTCCTTCTGCACCCCACTCTCCAGACTCTGCTATCTTTAAGATCCATTTGCATCCCAGTCTCCAACATCTGCTCTCTGTAACAGTCCTTCTGCACCACAGTATCCAAACTCTGCTCTCTGGAAAAGTCCTTCTGCAGATCAGTCTCCAACATTTGCTCCTTGTAATGGTCCTTCTGCACCCCAGTATTCAAACTTTGCTCTCTGTAACAATCCTTCTGCACCTCAGTCTTTAATGTCTGCTCTCTGTAAAAGTCCTTCTGCACCATAGTCTCCAACATCTGCTCTGTTCAACGGTCCTTCTGCACACCAGTCTCCAAACTCTGCTCTCTGTAATACTCCTTCTGCACCTCAGACTCCAACCTCTGCTCTCTGTAACAGTCCTTCTGCACCTCAGTCTCCAACCTCTGCACTCTGCAACAGTCCTTCTGCACCCCATTCTCCAAGCTCTTCTCTCTGCAACAGTCCTTCTACACTCCAGTATCAAAGAACTTCTCTCTGCAAAGATCCTTTTGCATCCCAGTGTTCAAATTCTGCTCTCTGCAACAGTCTTTCTCCACTCCAGTCTCCAATCTCTGCTCTCTGCTACAGTCCTTCTTCACCCCAGTCTCAAAACTCTGCTCACTGCAACATTTCTTCTGCACCCCAGTCTCCAACCTGTGCTCTCTGTAACTGTCCTGCTACACACCAGTCTCCAACTTCTGCTCTCTGTAGCTATCCTTCTGCACCTCAGTCTTCAACCTCTGCTCTCTTTAAGATCATTCTCCACGTCAATCTCCAAGTTCTGCAATCTGTAATGGTCCTTCTGCACCCCAGTCTCCAACCTCTGCTCTCTGAAACGATCCTTCTGAACCTTAGTCTACAAGATCTGCTCTCTGTAACAAACCTTATGAACCCCACTCACCAATCTCTGCACTCTTTAACAGGCCTTCTGCAACCCAGTTACCAACCTCTTCTCTCTGCAACGATCCTTCTTCACCTCAGTCTCCATCCTCTGCTCGCTGCAACTGTCCTTCTGCACCCCAGTGTCCTTCCTCTGCTCTCTGTAAGAATCCTTCTGCACCCCAGTCTCCAACCGCTCCTCTCTGTAACAGTCCTTCTGCACCTAAGTGTCCAAACTCTGCTCTCTGTAATGAACCTTCAGCACCTCAGTCTCAAAACGCAGCTCTCTGTAACAGGACTTCTTAACCCCATTCTACAACCTATGCTTTCTGGATCAGTCCTTTTGCACACCAGTATCCTAACTCTGCTCTCTGTAACAGTCCTTCTGTACCACAGTCTCAAAACTCTGCTCACTGTAACGGTTCTTCTGCACCCCATTCTCCAACGTCAGCTTTCTGTTTCAGTTCTTATGCACCCCAGTCTCCAACCTTTGCTTTCAGTAAGAGTCCTTCTGCAAGCCAGTCTCCAACTTCTGCTGTCTGCAACATTTCTTCTGCACCCCAGTCTCAGTCGGTGCTCTCTGTAACTGACCTTCTGCACCCCAGTATCCAACCTCTCCTCTCTGTAACAATTTTCTGCACCACAGTCTGAAACCTCTGCTCTCTGCAACGATCTTTCTGACCCTCATAATCCAACCTCTGCTCTCCGCAATGATCCTTCTGCACCCCAGTCTCTAAACTCTGCTCTCTGTAAGAGTCCTTCTGCACTTCAGTCTCCATTCTCTGCTATCTGTAACAATCCATCAGCACCCCAGTATCCAACCTCTGTTCTCTGTAACAGTCCTTCTGCACCCCAGGCTCCAAACTCTGCTCTCTGTAACAGTTCTTATGTACCGCATTCTCCAAACTCTGCTGTCTGTAACTTTCCTTCTGCACCCCAGTCTCCAAACTCTACTTTCCATATCAGTTATTCTGCACCCCAGTCTCCGAAATCTGCTCTCTGTAACCGTCCTTCTGCACCTCACTCTCCAAACTCTGCTCTTTGCAACAGTTCTTCTGCACCCCAGTCTCCAACCTCTGCTCTCTGTAAGATCCTTCTTCACCCCGGTCTCCAAACTTTGCTCTCTATAACAGTCCTTCTGCACCTCAGTCTCCAACTACTGCTCTATGCAACATTCCTGCTGCACCCCAGTCTCCAACCTCTGTTCTCAGCAAAAGTCTTTCTACACCCCAGGCTCCAAACTCTGCTCTCTGTAACAGTCCTTCTGTACCGCAGTCTCCAACCTCTGCTGTCTGCAACGATCCTTCTGCACACGAGACTCCAAACTCTACTTCCCATATCAGTTATTCTGCACCCCAGTCTCCAAACTCCGCTCTCCATAAAAGTCCTTCTGCAGCTCAGTCTCCAACCTCTTCTCTCTGCAACAGTCCTTCTGCACCCCAGTTTCCAATCTCTTCTCTCTGCAAAAGTCTTTGTACACCCCAGTCTCCAAACTCTGCTCTCTGCAACGATCCTACTGCACCCAAGTATCCAAACTTTGCTCTTCACTACAGTCTTTTTAAGCCCAGTCTCAAACCTCTGCTCTCTGCAACATTTCTTCTGCACCCCAGTCTCCAACCAGAGCTCTCTGCAACTGTGCTGCTGAACCCCAGTCTCCAACCTCTGCTCTCTGTAGCGATCCTTATGCATCTAAGTCTCCAACCTCTGCTCTCTGCAACAGTCCTTCTGCACCCCAGTCTCCAAGCTCTGCTCTCTGTAACAGTCCTTCTGCAAATCAGTGTCCAAACTCTGCTCTCTGTAAAAATTCTTATTCATCTCAGTCTCCAAACTCTGTTCTCTGTAAGAGGCCTTCTGCACCCCAGTCGTCAACCTCTGCTCTCTGTAACGATCTTTCTGCACCTCAGACTCCAAACTCTGCTCTCTGTAACAGACCTTCTGCACCCCATTCTTAAACATCTGCTCTCTGTAACAGTTCTTCTGGTCACCAATCTACAAACTCTGCTATCTGTAACGCTCCTTCTGCACACCAGTCTCCATTTTCTGCTTTCTCTAACACTCTCTCTGCACCACAGTCTCCATCCTCTGCTCTCTGTAAGAATCCTTCTGAACCCCAGTCTCCAAACGCTCCTCTCTGTAACATTCCTACTGCACCTCAGTCCTCAACCTCTTCTCTCTGTAATGAACCTTCAGCACCTCAGTTTCCAACCGCTGCTCTCTGTAACAGGCCTTTTGAACCCCATTATCCAACCTATGCTTTCTGGATCAGTCTTTTTGAAAACCAGTATCCTACCTCTGCTCCCTGTAACAATTCTTCTGCACCTGAGTCTCCAAACTCTGCTCTCTGAAACGGTCCGTCTGCACCCCAGTCTCCAAACTCTGTTCTCTGCAAAAGTCCTTCTACACTCCAGTCTCCAAACTCTGCTATCTGCAACAGTCCTTCTGCACCACAGTCTCCAAACTCTGCTCTCTGTAACAATCTTTCTGTACCTTAGTCTCCAACCTCTACTCTCTTTAACAGTCCTTCTCCATCTCAGTCTCCAAACTCTACTCTCTGCAAAAGTCCTTCTGCACCTTAGTCTCCAAACTCTGCTCTCTGCAACGAACCTTCTGCACCCCAGTCTCCAACATCTGCTCTCTGCAACAGTCCTTCTGCAACTCAGTCTGGAAACTCTCCTCTCTGCAACAATCCTTCTTTACCGCAGTTCCCAAACTCTGATCTCTGCAATGGTCCTTCTGAACCCCAGTATTCAACCTCTGCTCTCTGTAACAATCCTTCTGCTCCTCAGTCTCCAACATCTGCTCTCTGAAAAAGTCCTTTTGCACCCCAGATTCTAACATCTGCTCTCTGCAACAGTCCTTCTGCACCTCAGTCTCCAACATTTGCTCTTTGTAAGATTCTGTTGCAACCCAGTATCCAAACTCTGCCCTCTGTAACAATCCTTCTGATCCCCTTCTCAAAACTCTGTTCTCTGTAACAGTTTTTCTGAACACCAGTCTCAATACTCTGCTTTCCACAAACATCCTTCTGCACCCCAGTCTCCTTCCTCTGCTCTCTGCAACCGTCCTTCTCCACCCCAGTCTCCAACCTCTGCTCTCTGTAACAGTCCTCCTGTAGTGCACTCTCAAACATCTGCTCTATGTAACGGTCCTTCTGCACCCAAGTCTCCAATCTCTGCTCTCTGTAACACTCCTTCTGCACCTCAGTCTCCAAACTCTGCTCTCTGCAACAGTCCTTCTGCACCTCAGTCTGAAAACTTTGTTCTCTGCAAAGATCCTTCTGCACCCCAGTCTCAAAACTCTGCTCTCTGTAACAGTCCTTCTGCACCCCAGTCTCCAACCTCTGCTCTCTGTAACAGGCCTTTTGCACCCCATTCTCCAACCTCTCCTCTCTGTAATAGTGCTTCTTCACCTCAGTCTACAAACTCTGCTCTCTGCAACAGTCCGTCTGAACCCCAGTCTCATAACACTGCTCAGTATAATAGTCCTTCTGCACCCCAGTCTCCAACCTCTCCTCTCTGTAACTGGCCTTCTGCATGCCAGTCTCCAAACGCTGCTCTCTGCAACGATACTTCTGCACCTCAGTCTCCAAACTATGCTATCTGCAATGGTCCTACTGCACCCCAGGCTCCAAACTCTGATCTCTACAATAGTCCTTCTGCACCTCAGTCTCCAAATTCTGCTCTCTGTAAGATCCTTCTGCACCCCTTTCTTCTAGCTCTGCTCTATGTAACAGGACTTTTGCACCTCAGTCTCCAAACTCTGCTCTCTTTAAGATCCTTCTGCACCTCAGACTCCATTCTTTGCTCTGTGTAATGGTCCTTCTGCACCCCAGTCTCCAATCTCTGCTCTCTGTAACAATTTTTCTGCACCTCTGTCTCCAAAGTCTGCTCTCTGTAACAGTGCTTCTGTACCGCAGTCTCCAACCTCTCCTCTGTATAACGGTACTTCTGCACCCCAATTGCCAACCTCTGCTTTCTGAAACAGTTTTTCTGCACCTGAGACTCCAAACTCTGCTCTCTGTAACAGTCCTTCTAAGCCTCAGTCTGAAACCTCTGCTCTCTGCAACAATCCTTCTAAACCCCAGTCTCCAAACTGTGCTATCTGTAACGATCCTTCTGTACCCCCGTCTCAAATATCTGCTCTCTGTAACATGCGTTCTGCACCCCAGTCTCAAACATCTGCTCTCTGCAACGATTCTTCTGCACCTCAGTTTCCAACCTCTGCTCTCTGCAACAGTCCTTCTGCCCCCCAGTCTCCAACCTCTGCTCTCTGTAAGATCCTTCTGCACTCCGTTCTCCAAACTTTACTCTCTGTAAAAGTCATTCTGCACCTCAGTCTCCAATCTCATCTCTCTGCAACGGCCCTTCTGCACCCCAGGATCCAACCTCTGTTCTCTGCAGCAGTCCTTCTGCACCCCAGGCAACAAACTCTGCTCTCTGTAACAGTCCTACTGCACCCCAGTCTCCAAATTTACTTTTTGAATCAGTTATTCTGCACCCCAGTCTAAAACCTCTGCTCTCTTTAACAGTCCTTCTTCACCTCAGTGTCCAAACTCTGCTCTCCGCAACAGTCCTTCTGCACCCCAGTCTCCAACCTCTGTTTTGTGCAAAAGTCCTTCTACACACCAGTCTCCAACATCTCCTCCCTGCAACGATCCTTCTGCATCCCAGTCTCCAACATCTGCTCTCTGGAACAGTCCTTCTACATCCCAGCCTCCAACCTCTGCTCTCTGCTACAGTCCTTCTGCACCCCAGTCTCCAACCACTGTTATCTTCAACATTTCTTCTGCACCCCAGTCTCCAACCTGTGATCTCTGTAACTATCCTTCTGCACCTCAGTCTCCAACGTCTGCTCTCTGTAACAGTCCTTCTGCACCTCAGTCTCCAACATCTGCTCTCAACAATGGTACTTCTGCACCAAAGTCTCCAAACTCTGCTCTCTCTAACAGTCCTACTGTACTGCAGTCTCCAACCTCTTCTCTCTATAACTGTCCTTGTGCACCGCAATTGCCAACCTCTGCTTTCTGTAACAGTCCATCTGCACCTCAGATGCTAACTTCTTCTCTCTGTAACGATTTTTCTGCACCTCAGTCTCCAAACTCTTCTCTCTGCAAGGATCCTGCTGCACCTCAGTCTCCAACTTCTACTCTCTGCCACGATCCTTCTGCACCTCAGTCTCCAACCTCTCCTCTCTATAACAGGCTTACTGCACTGCAGTATCCAACCTCTGCTCACTGTCACGCTTCTTCTGCACCCCAGGCTCGAAACTCTGCTCTCTGTAACAGTCTTTCTGCACCCCAGTCTCCAACCTCTTTTCTCTGCAATGATGCTTCTGAACCTCAGTCTCCATCCTCTCCTCTCTGCAACAGTCCTTCTGCACCCAAGTCTCCAGACTCTGCTCAGTGTAAGATTTTTTTGCATCTATTTTTCCAACCCTTCCTCTCTATCACAGTCCTTCTGGATCCCAGTATCCAACCTCTACTCTCTCTAAAAGTCTTTCTGCACCTCAGTCTTCGACCTTTGCTCTCTGTAATGGTCCATCTGTAACCCAGTCTTCAAACTCTTCTCTCTGTATCAATCCTTCTGCACCTAAGTCTCTAAGGTCTGCTCTCTGTAACAGTCCTTCTGCACCCTAGTCTCCAACATCTGCTCTCTAAAAAGGTCCTTATACACCAAAGTCTCCAAACTCTGCTCTCTCTAACAGTCCTTCTGTACCGTCATCTCCAACCTCTTCTCTCTATAACAATCCTTCTGCACCCCAATTGCAAACCTCTTCTTTCTGAAAACTCGGCACTCTGTAACACTCCTTTTGCACCCCAGTCTCCAAACTCTTCTCTCTGCAACGATTTTTCTGCGCCTCAGTCTCTAAACTCTGCTCTCTGTAAAAGTCCATCTGCACCTTAGTCTCCAACGTCTGCTCTCTGTAACAGTCCTTCTGCATCCTAGTCTCCAACATCTGTTCTCTACAACGGTCCTTTTGCACCAAAGTCTTCAAACTCTGCTCTCTCTAACAGTCCTTCTGTACCGCAGTCCCAACCTCTTCTCTCTATAACGGTACTTCTGCACCTCAACTGCCAAACTCTACTTTCTGTAACAGTCCTTCTGCACCTCAGATTCCAAACTCTGGTCTCTGTAACAGTTTTTCTAAGCCTCAGTCTGAAACCTCTGCTGTCTGCAACAATCCTTCTGCATCTCAGTCTCCAAACTGTGCTATCTGTAACAATCCTTTTGCACCCCAGTCTCCAACCTCTGCTCTCTGCAACAGGTCTTCCCCACCCCAGTCTTCAAACTCTGCTCTCTGTAACAGGCCTTCTGCACCCCAGTCTCCAACCTCTTCTCTCTGAAACGATCCTTCTGCACCTTAGTCTCCAACCTCTGTTCTCTGCAATAGTTTTTCTGAACCACTGTCTCCAACCTCTGCTCTCTGCAATGATCCTTCTGCATTCCAGTCTCCAACAACTGCTCTCTGCAACAGCCCTTCTGAACTTCAGTCTCAAACTTCTGCACTCAGAAATGATCTTTCTGCACCTCAGTCTCCAACCTCTGCTCTCAGTAACAGTTCTTCTGCACCTCAATCTCCAAACTCTTCTCTCTGTACCAATCCTTCTGCACCTCAGTCTCCAACGTCTGCTCTCTGTAACAGTCCTTCTGCACCTCAGTCTCCAACCTCTGCTCTCTGGAACATGCTTACTGCACCCCAGTCTCCAACATCTGCTCTGTGTAACAGTTCTTCTTCACCTAAATCTCGAATCTCTGCTCTCTGTAACAGTCTTTCTGCACCCCAGTCTACAACCTCTTTTCTCTGCAACGATCCTTCTGAACCTCAGTCTCCAACCTGTGCTCTCTGCAACAGTCCTTCTGCACCTCAGTCTCTAGACTCTGCGCTCTGTAAGATCCTTTTGCATCCCTTTTCCAATCCTTCCTCTATGTAACAGACCTTCTGCACCCCAGTATCCAACTTCTTCTCTCTCTGAAAGTCCATCTGCACTTCAGTCTCCAACCTTTGTTCTTTGTAATGGTAATTCTGTACCCCAGTCTTCAAACTCTGCCCTCTGTATCAATCCTTCTGCACCTCAGTCTCCAACGTCTGCTCTCTGTAACAGTCCTTCTGCATTCTAGTCTCCAACATCTGCTCTCTACAATGGTCCTTCTGCACCAAAGTCTCCAAACTCTGCTCTCTCTAACAGTGCTTCTGTACCACTTTCTCCAACCTCTTCTCTCTATAACGGTCCTTCTGCAACCCAATTGCCAAACTCTGCTTTCTGTAAGAGTCCTTCTGCACCTCAGATTCCAACCTCTGTTCTCTGTAACAGTCCTTCTAAGCCTCAGTCTTAAACCTCTGCTGTCTGCAATGATCCTTTTGCACCACAGTCTCCAACCTCTGCTCTCTGTAACAGGTCTTCTGCACCCCAGTATCCAACATCTGCTCTCTGCAACGATCTTTCTGCATCCCAGTCTCCAACGTCTGCTCTTTGCAACAGTCCTTCTGCACCCCAGTCTCCAACCTCTTCTCTTTCCAACGATCCTTATGCACCTCAGTCTCCAACCTCTGCTCTCTGCAACAGTCCATCTGCACCCCAGTCTCCAACCTCTGCTCTCTGCACACATCTTATTAAAGCCCAGTATCCAACATGTGCTCTCTGCAACAATCTTTCTGCATCCCAGTCTCCAACGTCTGCTCTCTGCAACAGTCCGTCTGCACCCCAGTCTCCAACCTCTTCTCACAGCTACAGTATTTCTGCACCCCAGTCTCCAACCTCTGCTCTCTGCAACATTTCTTCTTCACCCAAGTCTCCAACCTGTACTCTCTGTAACTGTCCTGCTGCAACCCAGTCTCCAACCTCTGCTCTCTGTAGCGATCTTTCTGCACCTCATTCTCCAACCTCTGCATTCTGCAACGATCCTTCTGCACCCCAGTCTCCATCCTCTTCTCTCTGTAAGAATCCTTTTGCACCCCAGTCTCCAAAATCTCCTCTCTCTAAAAGTCCTTCTGCACCTCAGTCTACAAGTTCTGCAATCTGTAGCAGTCCTTCTGCACTCCAGTCTCAAACCTCTGCACTCATAAATGATCTTTCTGCATCTCAGTCTCAAACCTCTGCTCTCTTTAATAGTCTTTCTGCACCCCAGTCAACAAAATCTGCTCTCTGCAACGATCCTGCTTCTCCCCAGGCTCCACGCTCTGCTCTCTGCAATGGTCCTTATATATCCCAGTTTCGAAAATCTTCTCTCTGTAACAGTCCTTCTGCACCTCAGTCTCCAAACTCTGCTCTCTGGAACAGTCCTTCTGCACCCCTGTCTCCAACCTCTGCTCTCAGTAACAGTTCTTCTGCACCCCAATCTCCAAACTCTGCTCTCTGTAACACTCCTTCTGCACCCCAGTCTCCACACTCTACTCTCTGTAAAAGTCCTTCTGCACCTCAGTCTCAAACCTCTGCTCTCAGTAATATCTATCTGCAACCCATTCTCCAAACGCTGCTCTCCGTAAGAGTCTTCTGCATCTTATTTTCTAAACTCTGCTCTCTGTAACAGGCCTTCTGCACCCCAGTCTTCAAACTCTGCTCTCTGTAAAAGGCCTTCTGCACTCCAGTCTCCAATATCTGCTCTCTGCAACGATCCTTCTTCTACCCAGTCTCCGAACTCTGCTCTCTGTAAAAGTCCTTTTGTATCACAGTCTCCAACCTCTTCTCTTTGTAACGGTCCATCTGCTCCCAAATTGCCAACCTCTTCTTTCTTTTATAGTCCTTCTGCACCTAAGTCTCCAAACTTTTCTCTCTGCAACGATCTTTCTACACCTCAGTCTCCAACCTCTGCTCTCTGTAAAAGTCCTTCTGCACCTCAGTCTCCATCCTTTGCTCTCTGTCATTGTCTTTCTGCACCCCATTTTCCAAACTCTGCTCACTGTAACAGTCTTTCTGTATGGCAGTCTCCAACGTCTTCTCTCTATAACGGTCCTTCTGCACCCCAATTGAAAACCTCTGCTCTCTGTAACAGTCATTCTAAGCCTCAGTCTGAAATTTCTGCTCATTGCAACAATCCTTCTAAACAACAGTCTCCAAACTGTGCTATCAGTAACAATCCTTCTGCACCCCAGTTCTCCAACATCTGCTCTCTGTAACAGGTTTTCTGCAACCCTGTCTCTAAACTCTGCTCTCTGTAACAGGCCTTCTGCACCCCAGTTCTCCAACCTTTGCTCTCTGCAAAAGTTCTTCTACACCCCAGTCTTCAACCTCTGGTCTCTGCAAGGATCCTTCTGCATCCCATCTCCAAGGTCTGCTCTCTGTAAGATCATTCTGCACCCCCGTTCTGAAAACGTTGCTCTCTGTAACAGTCATTCTGCACCTCAGTCTCCAACCTCATCACTCTGCAACGGCCCTTGTGCACCCCAGTATCCAACCTCTGTTCTCTGCAGCTGTCCTTCTGCACCCCAGGCTACACACTCTGCTCTCAGTAACAGTCCTTCTGCACCCCAGTCTCATAACTCTACTTTCCGTATCAGTTATTCTACACCCCAGTCTAAAACCTCTGCTCTCTGTAACAGTCCTTCTGAACCTCAGTCTCCAACCTCTGCTCTCTGCAACCATCTTATTATACCCAGTATCCAACATCTGCTCTCTGCAACGATCTTTCTGCACCTGAGTCTCCAACCTCTTCTCTCTGCAACATTTCTTCTGCACCCCAGTCTCCAACCTGTGCTCTCTGAAACTATCCTACTGAACCCCGGTCTCCAAACTCTGCTCTCTTTAAGATACTTTGAATCCCTTTCTGCAAACTCTCCTCTCTGTAACAGTCCTTCTGCACCCCAGTATCCAACCTCTGCTCTCCGTATAAGTCCTTCTGCACCTCAGTCTCCAACCTTTGCTCTCTGTAAATGGTCCTTCTGCACCCTAGTCTCCAACATCTGCTCTCTACAACAATCCTGCTGCACCAAAGTCTCCAAACTCTGCTCTCCATAACGATCCTTCTGCACCCCAATTGCCAACCACTGCTTTCTGTAAAAATCCTTCTGCAACTCAGATTTCAACCTCTGCTCTCTGTAACAGTCCTTCTAAGCCTCAGTCTGAAACCTCTGATGTCTGCAACAATCCTTCTGCACCCCAGTCTCCAAAGTTTGCTATATGTATTGATCGTTCTGCACACCAGTCTTCAACCTCTGCTCTCTGTAACAGGTCTTCTGCACCCCAGTCTCCAGACTCTGCTCTCTGTAACAGGCTTTCTGCTCCCCAGTCTCCAAACTCTGCTCTCTGTAACAGGCCTTCTGCAGCCCAGTCTCCAACCTCTTCCCTCTGCAAGGATCCTTATTAACCTCAGTCTCCAACCTCTGCTCTGTGCAACAGTTTCTTCTGGACCTCAGTCTCCAACCTCTGCTCTCTGCAACAGTCCTTCTAAACCGCAGTCTTCAACCTCTTCTCTCTGCAGTGATCCTTCTGCATTTCAGTCTCTAACAACTGCTCTCTGCTACAGTCCTTCTGCACCTCAGTCTCCAACCTCTGTTCTCTGAAACAGTTTTTCTGAACCAGAGTCTCCAACCTCTGCTCTCTGCAATGATCCTTCTGCTTTCCAGTCTCCGAAAACTGTTCTCTGCAACAGTCCTTCTGCACCCCAGTCTCCAACCTCTTCTCTCTGCTACAGTACTTCTGCACCCCAGTCTCCAACCTCTGCTCTCTGCAACATTTCTTCTGCACCCAAGTCTCCAAACTGTGCTCTCTGTAACTGTCCTACTGAAACCCAATCTCCAACCTCTGCTCTCTGTAGCGATCCTTCTGCACCTCATTCTCCAACCTGTGCTCTTTTCAACGATCTTTCTACACACCAGTCCCCATTCTCTGCTCTTTTTAAGAATCTTTTTGCACCCCAGTCTCCAACCTCTGCTTTTTGTAAAAGTCATTCTGCACCTCAGTCTCCAAGTTATGCAATCTGTAACAGTCCTTCTGCACCGCAGTCTCAAACCTCAGCACTCAGAAATGATCTTTCTGCACCTCAGTCTCCAACCTCTGCTCTCTTTAACAGTCCTTCTGCACCCCAGGCTCCAACATATGCTCCCTACAACGATCCTTCTTCTCCCCAGGCTCCAACATCTGCTCTCTGTAACGGTCCTTCTACATCCCAGGATCCAACAACTGCTCTCTGAAACAGTCCTGCTGCACGTCAGTCTGAAAACTCGGCTCTCTGCAAAAATCCTTCTGCACCCGAGTTTTCAAACATTGCTCTCTTTAAAAGTCCTTCAGGACCTCAGTCTACAAATGCTCTCTGTAATATCCTTCTGTAACCCAGTCAGGAAATTGTGCTATCTTTAACAGTCCTTCTGCAACTCAGTCTACAAACTCTGTTCTCTGTAACAGGCCTTCTGCACCCCAGTCTCCAATCTCTACTCTCTGTTACAGGCCTTCTGCACCCCAGTCTCCAACCTCTTTTCTCTGCAAGGATCCTTCTTAACCGCAGTCTCCAACCTCTGCTCGGTGCAACAGTCCTTCTACACCCCAGTCTCCAACCTCTGCTCTCTGTAACTATCCTTCTGCAACCCATTCAGGAAATTGTGCTATCTTTTAACAGTCCTTCTGGACCTCAGTCTACAAACTCTACTCTCTGTAACAGGCCTTCTGCACCCCAGTCTCCAATCTCTGCTCTCTGTAACAGGCCTTCTGCACTCCAGTCTCCAACCTCTTCTCTCTGCAAGGATCCTTCTTAACCTCAGTCTCCAACCTCTGCTCTGTGCAACCGTCCTTCTGCACACCAGTCTCCAACTTCTGCTCTCTGTAACAATCCTTCTGCACCTCAGTCTCCAACCTCTGCTCTCTGCAATGGTTCTTCTGCACCCCAGTCTCCACACTCTGTTCTCTACAACAGTCCTTCTGCACCCCAGTCTCCAACCTCTGCTCTCTGCAAGGATCCTTTTGCATCCCAGTCTCCAACGTCTGCTCTCTGCAACATTCTTTCTGCACCCCAGTCTCCAACCTCTGCTCTCCGCTACAGTCCTTCTTCAACCCAGTCTCAAAACTCTGCTCTCTGCAACATTTTTTCTGCACCCCAGTCTCCAACCTGTGCTCTCTGTAACTGTCCTGTTTCACCCCAGTCTCCTAACTCTGCTCTCTGTAGCTATCCTTCTGCACCTCAGTCTTCAACCTCTGCTCTCTGCAAGATCCTTCTCCACCTCAGTCTCCAAGTTCTGCAATCTGTAATGGTCCTTCTGCACCCCAGTCTCCAACCTCTGCTCTCTGAAACGATCCTTCTGCACCTTAGTCTTCAAACTTTATTCTCTGTAACAAACATTCTGCACCCCACTCTCCAAACTCTGCACTCTGTATCAGTCCTTTCTGCAACTCAGTTTCCAAAATCTTCTCTCTACAACGATCCTTCTTCACCTCAGTCTCCATCCTCTGCTCTCTGCAACTGTCCTTCTGCACCCCAGTTTCCTTCCTCTGCTCTCTGTAAGAATTCTTCTGCACCCCAGTCTCCAACCGCTCCTCTCTGTAACAGTCCTTCAGCACCTCAGTGTCCAACCTCTTCTCTCTGTAATGAACCTTCAGCACCTTAGTTTCAAACCACTCCTCTCTGTAACAGGCCTTCTGAACCCCATTCTCCAACCTATGCTTTCTGGATCAGTCCTTTGAACACCAGTATCCTAACTCTGCTCTCTGTAACAGTACTTTCTGTACCGCAGTCTCAAAACTCCGCTCTCTGTAACGATTCTTCTGCACCCCAATCTCCAACGTCAGCTTTCTGTATCAGTTCTTCTGCACCCCAGTCTCCAAACTCTGCTCTCAGTAAGAGTCCTTCTGAATCCAAGTCTCCAACTTCTGCTCTCTGCAACATTTCTTCTGCACCCCAGTCTCCATCTGTGCTCTCTGTAACTGCCCTTCTGCACCCCAGTCTCCAACCTCAGCTCTCTGTAACGATCTATCTGCACCACAGTCTGAAACCTCTGCTCTCTGCAACGATTCTTCTGCCCCTCAGAATCAAAACTCTGGTCTTCGCAATGATCCTTCTGCACCCCAGTCTCCAACCTCTGCTCTCTTTAAGAGTCCTTCTGCACATCAGTCTCCAATCTCTGCTCTCTGTAGCAATCTTTCTCACCTCAGTCTCCATCCTCTGCTATCTGTAAAAATCATTCTGCACACCAGTCTAAAACCTCTGTTCTCTAACAGGTCTTCTAAACCCACTCTCGAAACTCTGCTCTCTGTAACAGGCCTAATGCACCCCAGTCCTCCAACCTCTTCTCTCTGCAATAATCCTTCTGCACGTCAGTCTCCAACCACTGCTCTCTGCAACAGTCCTTCTGCACCCAGTCTCCAACCTCTGCTCTCTGTAAGATTTTTCTTCAACCCGGCCTCAAAACTTTGCTCTCTATAACAGTCCTTCTGCACCTCAGTCTCCAAACTCTGCTCTCTGCTACGGTCCCTCTGCACCCCAGTATCCAACCTTTGTTCTCTGCAACAGTCCTTCTGCACGCCAGGCTCCAACTCTGCTCTCTGTAACTTTTCTTCTTTACCGCAGTCTCCAACCTCTGCTGTCTGTAACGTTCCTTCTGCACCCCCAGTCTCCAAACTCTACTTTTCATATCAGTTATTCTGCACCCCAGTCTCCAACCTCTGCTCTCTGTAGCAGTCCTTCTGCATCTCACTCTCCAACCTCTGCTCTTTGCAACAGTTCTTCTGCACCCCAGTCTCCAAACTCTGCTCTCTGCAACAGTCCTTCTGCACCCCAGTCTCCAAGCTCTGTTCTCTGTAACAGTCCTTCTGCACATCAGTGTCCAAACTCTGCTCTCTATAAAAATCTTCTTCACCTTAGTCTCCAAACTCTTCTCTCTTTAACAGACCTTCTGCAACCCATTTTCCAACCTCTGCTCTCTTAAACAGTTCTTCTGGTCACCAATCTACAAACCCTGCTCTCTGTAATGCTCCTTCTGCACCCCAGTCTCCATTCTCTATTCTCTGTAACCCTCCTTCTGCACCCCAGTCTCCATCCTCTGCTCTCTGTAATAATCCTTCTGCACCCAGTCTCCAACCGCTCCTCTCTGTAACAGTCCTACTGCACCTCAGTCTCCAACCTCTGCTCTCTGTAATGAACCTTCAGCACTTCAGTCTCCAACCACTGCTCTCTGTAACAGGCCTTTGGAACCCCATTCACCAACCTATGCTTTATGGATCAGTCCTTTTGCAAACCAGTTTCCTACCTCTGCTCTGTGTAACAATCTTTCTGCACTAGACTCTCAAACCTCTTTCTCTCTGAAACGGTTTGTCTGCACCCCAGTCTCCAAACTCTGTTCTCTGCATCAGTCTTTCTGCACCCAGTATCCAACCTCTGCTCTCTGTAAAAGTCCTTCTGTATCACAGTCTCAAAACTCTGATCTCTGTAATGGCCCTTCTGCACCCCTGTCTCCAACCTCTGCTCTCTGCAACAGTCCTTCTGCACCCAGTCTCCAACCTCTGCTTCTGCTACAGTACTTCTGCACCCCAGTCTCCAACATCTGCTCTCTGTATCAGTCCTTTTGCACCGCAGTCTCCAACCTCTGATCTCTGTATCAGTCCTTCTGCAACACAGTCTCTAACCTCTGCTCTCTGTAACGATCCTTCTGCACCTCATCTCTTCAAATTCTGCTCTCTGTAAAAGTCCTTCCTGCAACTCAGTCTCCATCCTCTGCTCTCTTTAACAGTCCTTCTGAACCCCAGTCTCCAACATCTGCTCTCTGCAACGATCCTTCTTCTCACCAGGCTCCAATCTCTGCTCACAGCAACGGTCCTTATACACCCCAGTTTCCAAACTCTGCTCTCTGTAACAGTCCTTTTGCATCTCAGTCTCCAAACTCTGCTCTCTGCAACAGACCTTCTGCACCCCAGTCTCTAACCTCTGCTCTCAGTAACAGTTCTTCCGCACCCCAATATCCAAACTCTGCTCTCTGTAACAATTCCTCTGCAACACAGTCTCCACACTCTACTCTCTGTAAAACTCCTTCTGCACCTCTGTCTCCAAACTTTGTTCTCTGTAAGATCCTTCTGCCATGCATTCTCCAAATGCTGCTCTCTGTAACAGTCCTTCTGCACCCCAGTCTCCAAACTCTGCTCTCTTTAACAGGCCTTCTGCACCCCAGTCTTCAACCTTTGCTCTCTGTAACAGGCCTTCTGCACCCCAGTCTCCAACCTGTGCTCTCTGCAACGATCCTTCTGCACCCCGGTCTCAAAACTCTGCTCTCTGCAACAGTCCTACACCTCATGATCCAACATCTGCTCTCTGCAACAGTCCTTCTGCACCTAAGTCTGAAAACTCTGCTCTCTGCCACAATCTTTCTGCACCCCAGTTTCCAACATTTGCTCTCTGTAATAGTCCTTCTGAATCTCAGTCTCCAAAATGCTCTCTATAAGATCTTTATGAATCCCAGTCTCGAAATTGTGCTATCTGTAATATTCCTTCTGCACCCCAGTCTCCAAACTCTGCTCTCTGTAACAGGTCTTCTGCACCCCAGTCTCCAATCTCTTCTCTCTGTAACAGGCCTTCTTTACCGCAGTCTCCAACCTCTTCTCTCTGCAATGATCCTTCTTCACCTCAGTCTCCAAATTCTGCTCTCTCCAACAGTCCTTCTGGACCCCAGTCTCCAACCTCTGCTCTCTGTAACAAACCTTCTGCACCTCAGTCTCCAACATATTCTCTCTGCAACTGTTTTTCTGCACCCCAGTCTCCACCCTCTGTTCTCTGCAACAGTCTTTCTGCACCCCGGTCTCCAAACTTTGCTCTCTGTAAAAGTCCTTCTCTACTGCAGTCTCCAAACTCTGCTCCCTATAACGGTCCTTCTGAACCCCAGTCTCCAACCTCTGCTTTGTGTATCAGTTCTTTGCACCCCAGTCTCCAACCTCTGCTCTCTGTATGAGTCCTTTTGCACCTCAGTCTCAAACCTCTGTTCTCTGTAGCAGACTTTTTACACCCCAGGACCAAACTCTGCTCTGTGTAACGATCATTCTGCACCATAGTTTCCAACCTCTGCTCTCTACAACGATTCTTCTGCACCCCAGTATCTAAAATCTGTTCTCTGTATCAGTCCTTCTGCACCACAGTCTCCAAATTCTGCTCTTTGCATCAGTCCTTATGCACCTAAGTCTCCAAACTCTGCTCTCTGCAACATTTCTTATGCACCCCAGTCTCCAACCTGTACTCTCTGTAACTGTCCTTCTGAAACTCAGTCTCCAACTTCTGCACTCTGTAAGATCTTTCTGCACCCCTGACTCCAAGCTCTGCTAATTTCAACGATCATTCTGCACCCCAGTGTCCAACCTCTGCTTTATGTAACAGGATTTTGCACCTAGGTCTCCAACCTCTGCTCTCTGCAACAGTCCTTCTGCACCCCAGTCTCCAACATCTGCTCTCTCTAAGAGTCCTTCTGCACAACAGTCTCCAACCTCTGCTCTCTGCAACAGTCCTTCTGCACCCCAGTCTCCAACCTCTGCTCTCGGCAACAGTCCCTCTGCACCTCAGTTTCCGAACTCTGCTCTCTATAACAATCCTTCTGCAACTCAGTCTCCAAACTCTGTTCTCTGCAATGGTCCTTCTGCACCTCAGTCTCCAACCTCTCCTCTCTGTAACAGACCTTCTGCATTTCACACTCCAACCTCTGCTCTCTGTAGAATCCTTCTAAAACCCAGTCTAAAAACTCTGCTCTCTGTATCTATCCTTCTGCAGCTCAGTCTCCAACCTCTGCTCTCTGTAACAGATCATCTGCACCTCAGTCTGACACCTCTGCTCTCTGCACAATCCTTCTGCACCGCAGTCTTCAGGCACTGCTCTCTGTAACAGTCCACCTGCACCTCAGTCTCCAACCTCTGCTCTCTGTAAGATCCTTCAGGAACACAGTCTCGAAACTCTGCTCTCTATAACAGTCCTTCTGCAACCCTGTCTCCAACCTCTACTCTCTGTAACAGGCCTTCTACACGCCAGTCTCAAAACTCCCTCTCTGTAGCAAGCCTTCTGCACCCCAGTCTTCAAACTCTCTTCTCTGCAACGGTCCTTTTGCAACTCAGTCTCCAACCTGCACCTCAGTCAACAACCTCTGCTGTCTGAAACGGTCCTTCTGCACCTATGCTCCAAACTCTACTCTCTGCAATGATCCATCTGCACCCCATTCTCCAAATTTTGCTCTCAGCAACTATCCTTCTGCACCCCAGTCTCCAACTTTGATCTCTGAAACAGTCTTTGTCCAACCCAGTCTAAAACATCTGCTCTTCTCAAAAGTCCTTTTGCACCCCAATATGAAACATCTGCTCTCTGCAACAGTCCTTCTGCACCCCATTCTTCAACCTCTGATCTCTGCAACAGTCCTTCTGCACCACAGTCTCCAACATCTTCTATCTACAACAGTACTTTACCCCAGTCAAAATGGTGCTCTCTGAAATAGCCCTTCTATACTGCATTCTCCAAACTCTGCTCTCTGTAAGCATCCTTCTGCACCCCAGTCTCTAACATCTGCTGTCTGTAACAGTCCTTCTGCACCTCAGTTTCAAAGCTGTGCTTTATGTAAGATCCTTCTGCATCTCAGTCTGCAAACTCTGATTTTTGTATCAGTCTTTCTGCACCACAGTCTCCAACCTCTGCTCTCTGCAACAGTCCTTATGAACCCCAGTCTACAACATCTGCTCTCTGCAACATTTCTTCTTCACCCCAGTCTCCAACCTGTGCTCTCTGTAACTGTCCTTTGAACCCCAGTGTCCAACATCTGCTCTCTGTAGCGATCCTTCTGCACCTCACTCTCCAAACACTGCTCTCTGCAAAGATCCTTCTGCACCTCAGTCTTAAACCTCTGTTCTCTGCAATGATCCTTCTACATACCAGTCTCCATCCTCTGCTCTCTGTAACAGTCCTTCTGAACATCAGTGTCCAAACTCTGCTCTCCGTCACAATCCTTCTGCACCTCAGTCTCCAACCACTGCTCTCTGCAACAGTCCTTCTGCACCTCAGACTTCAACCTCTGCTCTCTGCAACAGTCCTGCTGCACCCCAATCTCCAACCTCTGCTCTCTGCAACAGCCCTTCTGCACCTCAGTGTCCAACCTCTGCTCTCTGTAAGATCCTTCTGCAACACACTCTCCAACCACTACTATCTGCAATGGTCCTTCGGCACCCCAGTCTCTAAACTCTTTTCTCTACAACACTTCTTCTGCACCCCAGTCTCCAAACTCTGCTCTCTATAACAGTTCTTCTGTTCCACAGTCTCCAAACTCTGTTTCCTTTAAAGGTCCTTCTGCACCCCAGTTTACAACCTCTTCTTTTTGTATCAGTCCTTCTGCACCACAGTCTCCAACCTCTGCTCTCTGTAACAGTCGTTCTGCACTTCAGTAACCAACCTCTGCTCTCTGCAAAAGTCCTTCGGCACCCCAATCTCAAAATGCTACTCTCTGAAAAAGTCTTTCTCCACCCCAGCCTTCAAACTCTGCTTACTGCAACAGATCTTCTGCACCCCAATCTCCAACCTGTACTCTCCATAAGAGTCCTTCTGTACCCATGTCTCCAACCTCTACTCTCTGCAACAATTCTTCTATACCCCAGTCTCCAACATCTGCTCTCTACCACAGTTCTTCTGAACCCCAGTCACCAATCTCTGATTTTTTTTATCAGTACTTCTGCACTCAAGTCTCTAACCACCGCTCTCTGTAAAAGTCGTTCTGCAACTCAGTGTTAAAATTCTGCTCTGAGCAACAGTAACTCCCCACCCCAATCTCCAACGTCTGCTCTCCGCAACAGTTCTTCTGCACCCCAGTCTCCAACCTCTGCTCTCCTACGATCCTTCTGCACCCTGTCTCCAAAATATGCTCGCTGCAACAGTCCTTGTGCACCCAGTCTCCAGTATGTCTCTCTGCAACAGTTCTACTGTACCTCAGTCTGAAAACTTTGCCCTCTGCAAGAATCCTTCTTAACCCCAGCGTCCAACCTCTGCTCTCTATAACAGTCTTTCTGTACCTCAGCCTCCAAAGTCTGCATTCTGTAAGACCCTTCTGAAACCCAGTCTGCAAACTCTGCTCACTGTTACAGTCCTTCTGCACGCCATTTTCCAAATTCTGCTCTCTGTAACAGGCCTTCTGCATTCCAGTATCCAATCTCTGCTCTCTGCCACAGTCCTTCTGCACCCCAGTCTCCAACATCTGCTCTCTGCAACACTATTTCTGCACCATAGTCACCAACCTCTGCTTTCTGTATCAGTCCTTCTGCACCCCAGTCTGCATTCTCTGCTCTCTCTAATAGTTCTGCTGCACCTCAGTCTCAAACCTCTACTCTCTGCAAAGATCCTTCTCCACCCCAGTCTCCAACTTCTTCACTCGGCCACAGTCCTTCTGCACGTGTCTCCAAACTCTACTCTCAGCAACAGTCTTTCTACACCCCAGTCTCCATCCTCTGCTCTCTATAACAGTCCTTCTCTACCTCAGTCTCCGACCTCTGCTCTATGTAAGATCCTTATGCAACCCAGTTCTTAAACTCTACTCTCTGTAATTGTCCTTCTGCACCCCAGTCTCCAACCTCTGCTCTCCGCAACAGTCCTTCTGCACCCCAGTCTCCAAAGTATGCTTTCTGTAAGATCATTCTGCACACCTGTCTCCAAACTCTGCTCTCTGTAACAGTCCTTCTGTACAACAGTCTCCAACTTCTGCTCTCTGTAAGGGTCCTTCTGCACCTCAGTCTCCAAACTCTACTCTCTGCAACACTCCTTCTGCACTCCAGTCTCCAAACTGCTTTCTGCAACAGTTTTTCTGCACCTCAGTCTCCAAACATTGCTCTCTGTATATGTCCTACTGCACCCCTGTATCGAAACTGTGCTCTCTGTAAAAGTCCTTCCTCACGACAGTCTCCAACCTCTGCTGTCTCTAAGGATCTTTCTGCACACATGTCTCCAACATCTGCTGTCTGTAACGATCCTTCTGCACCAGAGTCTCCAACGTCTGCTATCAGTAACAGTCTTTTTGCACCTCAATCTCCAACCTCTGCTCACTGCAACAGTCCTTTTGCACCTCAGTCTCCAAACTCAGCTCTCTGCATTGATCCTTCTGCACCTCAGTCTTGAAACTCTACTTTCTGTAACAGTCCTTCTGCACTCCGGACTCAAACCTCTGCTGTCTGCAAAGATCCTTCTGCACACCAGTCTCTGACGTCTGCTCTCTGCAACAGTCCTTCTGCACCCCAGTCTCCAAACTCTGCTCTTTGCAACGACCCTTCTGCACCCCAGTATCCAACATCTACTCTATGCAACAGTCCTTCTGAACCCTTGTCTCCAACCTCTGCTCTCTGCAAAAGTCCTCTTCACCTCAGTCTGAAAAACTCTGTTATCTGCAACGATTTTTCTGCACCCCAGTCTCCAAACTCTGCTCTCTGTAATAGTCCCATTGCACCTCAGTCTCGAACATCTGCTCTGTGTATTATCCTTCTGCAACCCAGTCTCCAAACTCTGCTCTCTGTAACAGTTTTTCTGCACCCCAGTCTCCAAAATCTACTCTCTGCAACAGTTTTTCTGCACCCCAGTCTCCAACTTCTGTTCTCTGTAACAATCATTCTTCACCTCAGTTAACAAACTCTGATCTCTGTAATGGTCCTTCTGCACCACAGTCTCCAACCTCTGTATTCTGTAACAATCCTTCTGCACCCCAGTCTCCAAACTCTGCTCTCTACAACAATCCTTTTGCACACCAGTATCTAAACTCTGCTCTCTGCAAAAGTCCTTCTGCACCCCAGTCTCCAACATCTGCTCCCTGCAACAGTCCTTCTGCAGCTCAGTCTGACAACTCTGCTCTCTGCAACAATTTATGTGCACCTTAGTCTCCAAATTCTGCTTCCTGTATCAGTCTTTCTGCACCTCAGTGTCCAACCTCTGCTCTCCGTAAGACCCTTTTGCACCCCAGTTTCCAAATTTTGCTCTCTGTAAAATTCCTTCTGCTCCCCAGTCTCCAAAGTCTGCTCTCTGTAACAGTCCTTCTGCTCCGCAGTCTCCAGCCTCTGCTCTCTGTAAGGGTTCTTCTGCACCCCAGTCTGCAACATCTGCTACCTGCAACAGTCCTTCTGCACCTCAGTCTCCAAACTCTGCTCTCTGAAACATCCTTCTGCACTCCAGTTTCCAAACTCTGCTCTCTGTAATATTCCTTCTGCTCCCAAGTCTCCAATCTCTGCTCACTGTAACAGTCCTTCTGCTTGGCAGTCTCCAAACTTTGATCTCTGTAACAGTCATTCTGTTTCGCAGTCTCCAACCAGTGCTCTCTGTAAGGGTTTTTCTGCACCCCAGTCTCCAACCTTTGCTCTCTGTAACAATCCTTCTGCACCCCAGTCTCCAAACTCTGCTCTCTGCAATGATCATTTTGCACCCCAGTATCCAACCTCTGCTCTCTGCAAAAGACTTTCTGCAACCCAGTCTCCAACATCTGCTCTCTGCAAAAGTCCTCCTAAACCTCGGTTTGATATCTCTGCTCTCTGAAACGATCCTTGTTCACCCCAGTCTCTTTTCTCTTCGTTCTGTAACAGTTCTTTTGCACCTCAGTCTCCAAAATCTGCTCTCTGTAACAGTGATTCTGCACCCCAGCCTCCAACCTCTGCTCTCTGTAAGGTCCTTTCGCACCCCATTTTCCAAATATGCTCTCTGTAACATTCTTTCTGCTCCCCAGAATCCAACATCTGCTCTCTCTAACAGACCTTCTGCTCCGCAGTCTCCAACCTCTGCTCTCTGTAACAGTCTTTCTGATCCCCAGTCTCCAACCTCTGCTCTCTGTAACAGTCCTTCGGTACTGAAGTCCCCAACCTCTGATCTCAGTAACGGTCTTTCTGCACCCCAGTCTCCAACCTCTCCTTTCTGTATCATTTCTTCTGCACCACAGTTTCCAAACTCTGCTCTCTGTAACATTCCTTCTGCACCTTAGTCTCCAACCTCTGCTCTCTGCGACAGTTCTTCTGCACCCCAGTCTCCTACCTATGCTCTCTGCAACAGTTCTTCTGCACCCCAGTCTCCAAGGTCTGCACTCTGAAACAGTCCTTCTCCACACAAGTCTCCAAACTCTGCTCTCTGTAACAGTCCTCCTGTAGTGCAGTCTCCAAAATCTGCTCTCTGTATCAGTCTTTCTGCACCCCAGTCTCCAAACTCATCTCTCTGTAACAGTCCTTGTGGACCTCAGTCTCCAACTTCTGCTCTCTGCAACAGTCCTTCTGCACCAAAGTCTCAAACCTCTGCTTTCTGCAACAGTCATTCTACACCCAAGTCTCCAAACTCTGCTATCTGAAACAGTCCTCTGCACCTTAGTCTCCAACCTCTGCTCTCTTTAACAATCCTTCTGCACCTCAGATTCCAAACTCTTCTCTCTACAACGGTCCTTCTACACCTCAGTCTCTATACTCTACTCTCTGTAATAGTCTTCTGCACCTCAGTCTCCAACATCTGCTCTCTATAAGATCCTCCTGAAACCCAGTCTGTAAGCTCTGCCATCTGTAACAGTCCTTCTGCATTCCTTGTCCATCCTCTTTTCTTGTAACAGTCCTTTTGCTCGCCGGTCTCAAACCTCTGCTTGCTACAACGATCCTTCTGCACCCCAGTCTCCAACCTCTGCTCTCTGCAACAGTCTTTCTGCACCCCAGTCTCCAATATCTGCTCTCTGCAAAAGTCCTTCTGCACCTCAGTCTCAAATCTCTATTCACTGCAACGATCATTCTGCACCCCAGTCTCCAACCTCTGCTCTCTGTGACAGTCCTGCTGTACCACAGTCTCCAATCTCTGCTCTCTGTAAGATCCTTCTGCAACCCTGTTTCCAAACTCTGCTTTCTGTATAAGTCCATCTGCACCCCAATCTCCAAACTCTGCTCTCTTTAACAGTCCTTCAGCCCCTCAGTCCACAAACTCTGCTCTCCGCAACAGTCCTTCTGCACCTAAGTCTCCAAACTCTGCCTCTGTAAAAGTCCTACTGAAAGGCAGTCTCGAACCTCTACTCTCTGCAACAGTGCTTCTGCACCAAAATCTCAAACCTGTGCTCTCGGCAACAGTCCTTCTACACACATGTCCAAACTCTGCTCTCTGTAACAGGCCGTCTTAACCCCAGTCTCCAACTCTGCTCTCTGGAACAGTCCTTCTGCACTCCAGTCTCCAAACTCTGCTCTCTGCAACAGTCCTTCTACAACCCAGTCTCAAACCTCAGCTCTCTGCAACAGTCTTCTGAACCCCAGTCTCCAAACTCTGTTCTCTGTAACAGTTTTTCTATACCGCAGTATCTAAACTCTGGTCTTTGTAACGCTCTTTCTGCACCCCAATTTCCAAACTCTGCTCTTTGTAACAGTACTAATACACCTCAGTCTCCAACCTCTGCTCTCTGTAACAGTCTTTCTACACCTCCGTCTGACACCTCTCCTCTCTGCACGGTCCTTCTGCACCTCAGTCTCCAACCACTGCTCTCAGTAACAGTGCACCTTCACCTCAGTCTCCAACCTCTTCTCTCCGTAAGATCCTTCAGCTACCCAGTCTCCAAATTCTGCTCTCTATAACAGTCCTTCTACACCCCAGTCTCCAACCTCTACTCTCTGTAACAGGCCTTCTGCACGCCAGTCCCTAAACTCTGCTCTCTATAGCAGGCCTTCTGCACCCCAGTCTCAAAAATCTGCTCTCTGCAACGATCCTTCTGCACCCCAGTCTCCAAACTCTGCTCTCTGCAATGATCCTAATGCACCCCAGTCTCCAACCTCTGCTCTCTGCAGCAGTCTATCTGCACCCCAGTCTCCAACCTCTTCTCTCTACAAGAGTCCTTCTGCACACTGGTTACCAACATCTGCTCTCTGCAACATTTCTTATGCACCCCAGTCTCCAACATCTGCTTTCTGCAACAGTTCTTCTGCACCTCAGTCTGAATACTCTACTCTCTGCAACAACCCTTCTGCAACCCAGTCTCCTACCTCAGCTCTCCGTAACAGTCCTTCTGCACCTCAGTCTCCCACCTCTGCTCTCTGTAAGATCCTTCTTCAATCCAGTCTTTAAACTCTGCACTTTATAACTGTCCTTCTGCACAAAAGTCTCCAACTTCTGCTCTCTGTAATAGGACTTCTGCAACCCAGTCTCCAACTTCTGCTCTCTTTAACAGGCCTTCTGCACCCCAGTCTCATACCTCTTCTATCTGCAACAGTCCTTCTATACTGCAGTCTCCAACCTCTGCTCTCTGAAAGATCATTCTGCACCCCTGTCTCCAAGCTCTGCTCCTTGCAACGATCTTTCTGCACCTCATTCTCCAACTTCTGCTCTATGTAACAGGACTTCTGCACCTCAGTCTCCAATCTCTGCTCTCTGCAACAGTCCTTCTGCACCCCAGTCTCCAAACTCTGCTCTCTGCAACAGTCCTTCTATACTGCAGTCTCCAACCTCTGCTATCTGTAACGGTCTTTCTGCACCCCAGACTCTAATCTCTGTAAAAGTCCTTCTGCACCTCAGTCTCCAAACTTTTTTCTCTTTAAGATCCTTCTGAAACCCAGTCTCTAACGTCTGCTCTCTGCAACAGTCCTTCTGCACCCCAGTCTCCAAACTCTGTTCTCTGCAACTGTCCTTCTTTACTGCAGTCTCCAACATTTTCTCTTTTTAACTGTCTTTCTGCACCCCAGACTCCAATCTCTGCTTTCTGTATCAGTCCTTCTTCACCCAGTCTCCAACTTCTGCTCTCTCTAAGAGTCCTTTTGCACCAAAGTCTCCAACCTCTGCTCTCTGCAACAGTCCTTATGCACTCCATTCTCCAACCTCTGCTCTCTGCAACAGTCCTTCTGCACCCCAGTCTCCATCTCTTCTCTCTGCAACAGTACTTCTGTACCACAGTCTCCAACGTCTGCTCTCTGTAAGAATTTTCTTCACCCCAGTTTCCAAACTCTGGTCATTGTAACATACGCTTCCACCCCAGTCTTTAACCTCTGCTTACTGCAAGTGTCCTGTGGCACCCTAGTCTCCAACCTCTGTCCTCTGCAACAGTCCTTCTGCTAACCAGTCTTTAACATCTTCTCTCTGTAACAGTTTTTCAGTACGGCAGTCTCCAACCTCTGCTCTCCATAACTTGTCCTTCTTCACCCAACTCTCCAAACTCTACTTTCTGTAGCAGTCCTTCTCAACCCAAGTCTAAAACCTCTGCTCTTTGTATCTATCCTTCTGCACCTCAGACTCCAACCTGTGCTCTCTGTAACATTCATTCTGCACCCGAGTCTCCAAGCTCTGCTCTCAGTAATAGGTTTTCTATACCGAAGTCTCCGAACTCTGGTCTCTATAACTGTTTTTCTGCACCCCAATTTTCAAACTCTGCTTTCTATAACAGTGCTTCTGCACCTAAGTCTCCAAACTCTGCTCTCTGTAACAGTCCTTCTACACCTCAGTATCCAACCTCTACTCTCTGTAACAGTCCTTCAGTCTGACACTTCTGGTCTCTGCACGATCTTTCTGCACCCCAGTCTCCGACCACTGCTCTCTGTAAAAGTCCACCTGCACCTCAGTCTCCAACCTCTGCTCTCTGTAAGATCCTTCAGCAACCCAGTCTCCAAACTCTCCTCTTCATAACAGGCCTTCTTCACGCCAGTCTCCAAACTCTGCTCTTTTAGCAGGCCTTCTGCACCCCAGTCTCCAACCTCTGCTCTCTGCAATGATTCTACTGCACCCCAGTCTCCAAACTCTGATCTCTGCAACAGTCCTTCATCACCTCAGTCTTCAACCTCTGCTCTCTGTAAGATCCTTCTTCACCCCTGTATCAAAACTCTGCTCTCTGTAACAGTTCTTCTGTACCTGAGTCTCCATACTCTGCTCTCTGCAACAGGACTTCCGCACATCAGTCTCCAACCTCTGCTCTCTACAACAGTCCTTCTGCACCCCAGTCTCCATCCTCCGCTCTTTACAACAGTACTTCTGCACCCTAGTTACAAACATCTGCTCTCTGCAAAAGACCTTCCCGCACCCCAGTCTCCAACATCTGCTCTCTGCAACAGTTCTTCTGCACCTCAGTCTGAAAACTCTGCTCTCTGCAACGAACCTTCTGCACCCCAGTCTCCTACCTCTGCTCTCTGTAACAGTCCTTCTGCACCTCAGTCTCCAACTCTGCTCCCTCTTTATGATCCTTCTGCAGCACAGTCTTTAAACTCTGCACTCTGTAACAGTCCTTCTGCAAAACAGTATCTCCAAGATCTGCTCTCTTTAACAGACTTCTGCACCGCAGTCTTCAAACTCTGCTCTCTGTAACAGTCCTTCTGTACCACAGTCTCCAACCTGTCCTCTCTGTAACACTGCTTTGCACCCCAGTCTCCAACCTCTTCTTTCTGTATCAGTCCTTCTTCACCACAGTCTCCAAACTCTTCTCTCTGTACACTTCTTCTGCACCTCAGTCTCCAAACTCTGCGCTCTGAAAAAGTCTTTCTGCACCCCAGTATACAAATTCTGATCTCTGCAATAGTTCTTCTGCACCCCAGTCTCCAACATATGCTTTCTGCAACAGTCCTTCTCCACGCCAGTCTCCAACCTCTTCTCTCAGTAACAGTCTTTCTGTACTGTAGTCTCCAAGCTGTGCTCTTTTAACGGCCTTTCTGCATTCCTGGCTCCAACATCAGCTATTAGTAACAATCCTTCTGCACATAAGTCTCCAACCTCTGCTTTCTGCAACAGTGCTTCTACACCCTGGTCTCCAACCTCTGCTCTCAGCAACAGTCCTTCTACACCGCAGTCTCCAACCTCTGATCTCTTCAACAGTTTTTCTGCACCCCAGTCACCAACTTCTGTTCTGTGTAACAATTTTTCTGCACCTCAGTCCCCAAACTCTGCACTCTGCAATCGTCTTCTGCACCCATTCTCGAACTTCTCCTCTCTGTAACAATCGTTTTGCACCCCAGTCTCCAATATCTGTTCTCCACAACTATCATTTTACAACCCAGTCTCCAACCTCAGCTCTCTGCAAAAGTCTTTCTGCACCCCAGTCTCCAACATCTGCTCTCTGAAACAGTCCTTCTTCACCTCAGTCTGAAAACTCTGCTCTGTGCAATGATCCTTCTGCAACAAAGTCAACAATCTCTGCTCTCTGTAACAGTCCTTCCGCACCTCAGTCTCCAAACTCTACTGTCTGCAACAGTCCTTTTGCACCAAAGTCTCAAACCTCTGCTCCGTGCAACAGTACTTCTGCATCCCTTCTCCAAACTCTGTTCTCTGTAACATTCCTTCTGCACACCAGTCTCAATACTCGGCTCTCCACAACTATTCTTCTGCACCACAGTCTCCTTCCTCGGCTCCCTGCAACAGTCCTTCTCCAACCCAGTCTCCAACCTCTGCTCTCTGTAACAGTCCTTCTGTAGTGCACTCTCTATAATCTGCTCTATGTAACGGTCCTTCTGCACCCCAGTCTCCAATCTCTGCTCTTTGAAACAGTCCTTCTGCACCCCAGTCTCCAAACTCTGCTCTCTGCAACGAACCTTCTGGACCCAGTCTCCAAAGTCTGCTCTCTGCAACAGTCCTTGTGCACCACAGTCTCCAACCTCTGCTCTCTGTAAGATCCTTCTGCACTCCTGTTTCCAAACTCTGCTCTCCATAACATTTCTTCTTCACCCCAGTCTCCAATTTCTGTCCTCTGCAACAGTCCTTCTGCTCCCCTCTCTCTGAGATCTGCTCTCTGTAAAAGACATTATGTACCGCAGTTTCCAACCTCTGCTCTCTGTAACTGTCCTTCTACAACCCAGTCTCCAACCTCTACTTTTTTGAATCAGTCTTTCGGAACCCAGTCTCCAACCTCTGCTCTTTGTAACTATCCTTCTGCAACTCATTCTCCAACCTGTGCTTTCTGTAACAGTCCTTCTGCACCCCAGTCTCCAACCTCTGCTCTCTGTAACAGTCCTTCTATACCGCAGTGTCCAAACGCTGCTCTCTGTAACGGTCCTTCTGCACACCATTTCCAATCTCTGCTTTCTGTAAAAGTCCTTCTGCACGTCAGTATCCAACATCTGCTCTCTGTAAGTTCCTTCAGCAAACCAGTCTCCAAACTTTGCTCACTGTAACAGTCCTTCTGCACCCCAGTCTCCAAACTCTGCTCTCTGCAACAGTCCTTTTGCACCTCAGTCTCCAAACTCTGCTCTCTGCAACAGTCCTTCTGCACCACAGTCTCCAAACTCTGCTCTCTGTAACAATCCTTCTGTACCTCAGTCTCCAACCTCTGCTCTATGTAACAAGACATCTGCACCTCAGTCTGACACCTCTTCTCTCTGCACGGTCTTTCTGCACCTCATTCTCCAACCACTGCTCTCTGTAACAGTCCACCTGCACCTCAGTCTCCAACCTCTTCTCTCTGTAAGATACTTCAGCAACCAGTCTCCAAATTCTGCTCTCTATAACAGTCCTTCTACACCACAGTCTCCAACCTCTGCTCTCCATAACTTGTCCTTCTGCACCCCAGTCTTCAAACTCTACTTTCTGTATCAGTCCTTCTGAACCCCAGTCTAAAACCTCTGCTTTCTATATCTATCATTCTGCACCTCAGTCTCCAACCTGTGCTCTCTGTAACATTCCTTCTGCACCTAAGTCTCCAACCTCTGCTCTCTGTATTAGTTTTTATATACCGCAGTCTCCAAACTCTGGTCTCTGTAACTGTCCTTATGCAGCCCAATTTACAACCTCTGCTCTCTGTAACTGTCCTTCTGCACCCCAGTCTCCAACCTCTACTCTCTGTAACAGTCTTCTGCACCTCAGTCTGACACCTCTGGTCTCTTCACGATCCTTCTGCACCCAAGTCTCCAACCACTGCTCTCTATAACAGTCCACCTGCACCTCAGTCTCCAACCTCTGCTCTCCGTAAGATCCTTCAGCAATCCAGTGTCAAAACTCTCCTCTTTGTAACAGGACTTCTGCACGCCAGTCTCCAAACTCTGCTCTCTGTAGCAGGCCTTTGACATCGCAGTCTCCAACCGCTGCTCTCTACAATGATCCTTTTGCAACCCACTCTTCAACCTCTGCTCTCTGAAATGATCCTACTGCACCCCAGTCTCCGACCTTTTATCTCAGCAACAGTTCTTCTGCACTTCAGTCTCAAACCTCTGCTCTCTGTCAGATCCTTCTGCACCCCTGTTTCCAAACTCTGCTCTCTGTAACAGTTCTTCTAAACCCGAGTCTCCAAACTCTGCTCTCCTTAACAGGACTTCCGCACCTCACTCTCCAACCTGTGCTCTCTGCAACAGTCCTTCTGCATCCCAGTCTCCAAACTCAGCTCTCTACAAAAGTCCTTCTACACCCTAGTTACCAATATCTGCTCTCTGCAACAGACCTTCCGCACCCCAGTCTCCAACATCTGCTCTCTGCAACAGTTCTTCTGCACCTCAGTCTGAAAACTCTGCTCTCTGCAACGAACCTTCTGCACCCCAGTCTCCTACCTCTGCTCTCTGTAACAGTCCTTCTGCACCTCAGTCTCCCAACTCTGCTCTCTATATAATCCTTCTGCAACACACTCTGCACTCTGTAAAGAGTCCTTCTGCAAAACAGTCTCCAACCTCTGCTCTCTGTAACAGGAATTCTGCAACCCAGTCTCCAAACTCTGCTCTCTGTAATAGGCCTTCCGCACCCAAGTCTCCAACCTGTTATCGCTGCAACGATTCTTCTTCACCCAAGTCTCTAAATCTGCTCTCGGCAACTGTCCTTTTGAACCCCAGTCTCCAAACTCTGCTCTCTGTAAGATCCATCTGAACCCCAGTTTCCAAACTCTGCTCTCTGTAACAGTTTTTCTGCATACCAGTCTCCAAACACTGCTCTCTGTAACAGTCCTTCCGCACCCCAGTCTCTGAAATCTGCTCTCTGCAACAGTCCTTCTCCAACCCAGTCTCCAACATCTGCTCTCTGCAAGAGTCCTTCTGCACCCCAGTCTCAAAACTCTTCTCTCAGCAACCAACCTTCTGGACCCCAGTCTCCAAAGTCTGCTCTCTGCAACAGTCCTTGTGCACCACAGTCTTCAACCTCTGTTCTCTGTAAGATATTTCTGCACTCTAGTTTCCAAACTCTACTCTCTGTAACATTTCTTCTCCACCCCAGTCTCCAACCTCTGTCCTCTGCAACAGTCCTTCTTCTCCCCTGTCTCCGAGATCTGCTCTCTGTAACAGACCTTATGTACCGCAGTTTCCAACATCTGCTCTCTGTAACGGTCCTTCTACAACCGAGTCTCCAACCTCTGCTTCTTTGAATCAGTCCTTCTGAACCCAGTCTCCAACCTCTGCTCTTTTTATCTATCCTTCTGCACCTCAGTCTCCAACCTTTGCTTTCTGTAACAGTCCTTCTTCATCCCAGTCTCCAACCGCTGCTCTCTGTAACAGTCCTTCTATACCGCAGTCTCCAACCTCTGCTCTCTGTAAGGATCTTTCTGATCTCCAATTTCCAACTTCTGCTCTCTGTAATAGGACTTTTGCAACCCAGTCTCCAACATCTGCTCTCTGTAACAATCCTTCTTCACCCCAATCCCCAACCTCTCCTCTCTGTAACAGGCCTTCTGCACGCCAGACTCAACACTCTGCTCTCTATAGCAGGCCTTCTGCACCACAGTGTCCATCCTATGCTCTCTGCAAAAGTCCTTCTGCACCTCAGTCTCCAAATTCTGCTTTCTGTAATATCCTTCTGAACCCCTGTCTCCAACCTCTGCTCTGTGTAACAGTCCTTCTGCACCCAAGTCTTTAACCTCTGCTCTCCGCAAGAGTCATTCTACACGCCAGTCTCCAAACTCTGCTCTCTGCAATAGTCCTTCTGCACCCTAGTTACCAACATCTACTCTCTGGTACAGTACTTCTGAACCCCAGTCTTCAACCTCTGATCTCTGTAACAGTCCTCCTGTACTGCAGTATCCAAACTCTGCTCTCTGTAACGGTCTTTCTGCACCCCAGACTCCAATCTCTGGTTCTGTATCAGTCTTTCTGTACCCCAGTCTCCAAACTATGCTCTCTGTAAGATTCCTTCTGCATCACAGTCTTCAACCTCTGATCTCTGCAGAGTCCTTCTGCAACTCAGTCTCCAAATTCTGCTCTCTGTAAGATCCTTCTGCACCCCTGTATTTAACCTCTGCTCTCCTGAACTGTCCTTCTGCTCCCGAGTCTCCAAACTCTACTCTCTGTAACAGGACTGCCGCACCTCAGTCTCCAAACTCTGCTCCCTGCAACAGTCCTTCTGCACCCCATTCTCCAAACTCTGCTTTCTACAACAGTTCTTCTGTATCCTAGTTACCAACATCTGCTCTCTACAACAGTCCTTCTGCACTCCAATCTCCAACATCTGCTCTCTGCAACAGTCATTCTGCACCCAAGTCTGAAAACTCTGCTCTCTGCAACGACCATTCTGCACCCCAGTCTCCTACATCTGCTCTCTGTAACAGTCCTTCTGCACCTCAGTCTCCCAACTCTGCCCTCTGTTTCATCCTTCTGCAACCAAGTCTTTAAACTCTGCACTCTTTAACAGTCCTTCTGCACAACAGTCTCCAACCTCTGCTCTCTTTAACAGAACTTCTGCCACCCAGTCTCCAAACTCTGCTCTGTGTAACAGGCCTTCTGCACCCCAGTCTCCAACCTCTTCTCTCTGCAACGATTCTTCTCCACCTCAGTCTCCAACTTCTGCTCTCTGCAACACTCCTTTTGCACCCCAGTCTTTAATCTCTGCTCTCTGTAAGATCCATCTGAACCCCAGTCCTCAACCTCTGCTCTCTGTAACAGTCCTTCTGCACCCCAGTCTCCAATCTCTGCTATCTGTAACAGTCCTTCTGCACCCCAGTCTCCAAACTCTGCTATCTGTAACAGTCCTTCTGCAACTCTTTCTCCAACCACTTCTCTCTGCAACAGTCTTTCTTCTCCAAAGTCTCTGAGATCTGCTCTCTGTAACAGTCTTTCTGTACCGCAGTGTCCAACCTCTGCTCTGAGTTTCGGTTCTTCTACACCCCAGTCTCGAAACTCTGCTTTCTGTATCAGCCTGTCTAAATCCCAGTATCCAACCTGGGTTCTCTGTATCCATCCTTCTGCACCTCAGTCTCCAACTTGTGCTCTCTGTAAGAGTCCTTTTGCATTCCAGTCGCCAACCTCTGCTCTCAGTAACAGTCCTAAACCAAAGTCTCCAAATTCTGCTCTCTTTAACGGTACTTCTGCAACCCAATTTCCAACCTCTGCTTCCTGTAACAGTTCTTCTGCACCTCAGTCTCCAAACTATGCTCTCTGCAACAGTCCTTCTACACCCCACTCTCAAATATCTGGTCTCTACAACAGTCCTTATGCATTACAGTCTGATAACTCTGCTGTCTGCAACGAATCTCCTGCACCCCAGTCTCCAACCTCAGGTGTCTGTTACAATCCTTCTGCACCTCAGTCTCCAACCTCTGCTCTCTGTAAGATCCATCTCAACTCCAGTCTCTTACCTCTTCTCTCTGTAACAGTTCTTCTACACCTCAGTCTCCAACCTCTTCTCTCTGCAACAGTTCTTCTGCACCCCAGTCTCAAACATCTGCTCTCTGTAACAGTCTTTCTGCACCTCAGTCTCCAAACTCTGCTCTCTGCAACAACCTTCTGCACCCCAGTCTGCAAACTCTGCTCTCTGCAATGATCATTCTGGACCCCAGTCTTCAACGTCTGCTCTCTGTAACAGTACTTCTGCACCACAGTCTCCAATCTGTGCTCTTTGTAAGATCTTTCTGCACTCCAGTTTCCAATCACTGCTCTCTAACATTCCTTCTAGACCCCAGTCGCAAACCTCTGCTTTCTGCAAGGGTCCTGCGGCACCCCTGTCTCCAAACTCTGTTCTCTGCAACAGTCTTTCTGCTCCCCAGTGTCCAGTATCTGCTCTCTGTAACAATCCTTCTGTACCGCAGTCACCAAACTCTGCTCTCGGTAAAGGTCCTTCTGCACCCCAGTCTCCAACCTCTGCTTTTTGTATCAGTCCTTCTGAACTCCAGTCTCCAACCTCTGCTCTCTGTATCTATCCTTCTGCACCTCAATCTCCAACCTGTGCTTTCTGTAACAGTCTTTATGCACCCAAGTCTCCCACCTCTGCTCTTTGTAACAGTCTTTCTAAACCGTAGTCTCCAACCTCTGCTCTCTGTAACGGTCCATCTGAACCCCAATTTCCAACCTCTGCTTACTTTAACAGTTCTTCTGCACCTCAGTCTCCAAACTCTGCTCTCCGTATCAGTCGTTCTACACTTCAATCTCCAACCTCGGCTCCTTGTAACAGTACTTCTGCACCTCAGTCTGAAACCTCTGCTCTCCATGATCCTTCTGCACCCCAGTTTTCAACCACTGCTCTCTGTAACATTTCACCTGCACCTTAGTCTCCAACCTCTGCACTCTGTAAGATCCTTCAGCAACCCAGTTAACACTCTGCTCTCTGTAAGTGTCCATCTGCACCCCAGTCTCCAACCTCTCCTCTCTGTAAGAGGCCTCCTATACGCCAGTCTACAAATCTGCTCTCTGTAGCAGTCCTTTTGCACCCCAGTCTCCAAACTCTTCTCTTTGCAACGATCCTTCTGCACACCAGTATTTAAACTCTGCTCTCTGCAATGATCCTACTGCACCCCAGTCTCCAACCTCTGATCTCCAGAACAGTCCTTCTTCACCTCAGTCTAAAAATTCTGCTTTCTGTAAGATTCTTCTACAACGCTGTCTCCAACCTCTGTTCTCTGCAACAGTCCTTCGGCACCCTAGTTACCAACATCTGCTCTCTTTTACAGTCCTTCTGCACCCCCGTCTCAAACCTCTGCTCTCTGTAACAGTTCTCCTGTACTGCAGAATCCAAACTCTGCTCTCTGTAATGGTCTTTCTGTAAACCAGACTCCAATATCTGCTTTCTGTGTCAGTTCTTCTGCACCCCAGTCTTCAACCTCTGCTCTCTATAACAGTCCTTCTGCACCTCAGTTTCCAACCTCTGCTCTCTGCAACAGTACTTCTACATCGCAGTCTAAAACCTCTACTCTCTGCAACAGTCCTTCTGAACCTCAGACTCTAACCTCTGCTCTATGAAGGGTCCTTCTGCACCTCAGTCTCCAACCTCTACTCTCTGTAACAGTGCTTCTTCAACTCAGTCTCCAATCTCTGCTCTCTGTAAGATCCTTCTGCAACCCAATCTCCAAACTCTTCTCTCTGTAACAGTCCTTAATCACCCCAGCCTCCAAACACTGCTCTCTGTAACAGGCCTTCTGCACCCCTGTCTCCAACCTCTGTTTTCTTTATCAGTCCATCTGCATGCCAGTCTCCAACGTCTACTCTCTGCAAAAATCCTTCTGCAACTCAGTCTCCAAGGTCTGTTCGCTGCAACAGTCCTTGTGCAACCAAGTCTACAATATCTGCTCTCTGCAAAATTTCGTCTGTACCTCTGTCTGAAAACTCTGCTCTCTGCAATAATCCTTCTGCACCCCAGTCTCCAAACTCTGCTCTCTGTAACTGTCCTACAGCACCTCAATTGCCAACGTCTGCTTTAAGCAACTGTCCTTCTGCACCTCAGTCTCCAACCTCTGCTCTCTGCAACATTCCTTATGCAACCCAGTCTCCAACCGCTGCTTTCTGTAATGATCCTTCTGCACCCCAGTCTCAAAACTTCTTTCTCTGTAACAGACCTTCTGCACCTCAGTCTCCAAACTCTTTTCTCTGTAAGATACTTCTGAAACCCAGTCTCCAACGTCTCCTCTCTTTGCAGTCCTTCTGCACCCCAATCTTTAACCTCTGCTCTCTGCAAAAGTCCTTCTGCACCTCAGTCTCCAAACTCTACTTTCTGCAACAGTCCTTCTGCAAACAAATCTCAAACTTCTGCTCTTTGCAACATTCCTTCTGCACCCCAGTCTCCAACCTGTGCTCTCTGTAAAAGTCCTTCTGCACCCCAGACTCGAACCTCTGCTCTCTGCAACGATCCTTCTGTACCTCAGACTCGAACCTCTGCTCTCTGCAACGATCCTTCTGCACCTTAGTCTGAAAACTCTGCTAGCTGCAACAATTTTTGTTAACCCCAGTCTGAAACAGTTCTACTTTACCTCAGTCTGAAAACTCTGCTCTCTGCAATAATCCGTCTGCATTCCATTCTCCAAACTCTTCTCTCTGTAACACTCCTTCTGTACGTCAGTCTCCAATCACTGCTCTCTGCAACAGTCCTTCTACACCCCAGTCTCTATACTCTGATGGCCCCAACAATCCTTCTGCACCCCAGTCTCCAAACTCTGTTCTCTACATCAGTTCTGATGCACCCCAGACTCCAACCTCTGCTCTCTATAACAGTCCTTCTGTACCACAGTCTCGAAACTCTGTTCTCTCTAAGGGTCCTTATGCACCCCAGTATCCAACCTCTCCTTTCTGTATCAGTCATTTTGGACCACAGTCTCCAAACTCTGCCCTCTGTAAGAGTCCTTCTGCAACTCAGTCTGCAAACTCTGCTCTCTGCAACAGTCCTTCTGCACCCCAGTCTCCATCCTCTGCTCTCTGCAACAGTCCTTTTTCACCCCAGTCTCAAACATCTTCTCTCTGCAACAGTCATTCTCCACCCCAGTCTGCAAACTTTGCTCTCTGTATCAGTCTTTCTGTACTGCATTCTCCAACCTCTGCTCTCCGTAAGGGTACATCTGCACCCGAGTCTCCAACCTCTGCTTTCTGAGTCAGTCCTTCTGCATCCCAGTTTCCGACCTCTGCTCTGAGTAACTGTCCTTCTGCACCTTAGTCTCCAACCTCTGCTCTCTGCTACAGTCCTTCTGGACCCGAATCTCCAACCTTTACTCTCTGCAACAGTCCTTGTACATTCCAGTCTAAAACCTCTGCTCTCTGCACATTCCTTCTGCACCCGAGTCTCCAACCTCTGCTCTCTTTAACAATACTTCTGCACCTCAGTCTCCAAACTTTGCTCTCTGCAACGGTCCTTCTGCACCTCAGTCTCCAACCTATACTCTCTGTAACAGTCCTTCTGCACTTCAGTCTCCAACCTCTGCTCTCTGTGAGATCCTTCTGCAACCCAGTCTCCAAACTTTGCTCTCTGTAACAGTCCTTCATCACCCCAGTCTCCAAATTCTGCTCTATGTCACAGGCCTTATGCACTCTAGTCTCCAAACTCTGCTCTCTGTATCAGTCCATCTGCACCCCAGTCTCTAACGTCTGCTCTCTGCAACGATCCTTCTGCACCCCAGTCTCCAACCTCTGCTCGCTGCAACAGTCCGTGTGCAACCCAGACTACAACATCTGCTCTCTGCAACAGTTCTTTTGAACCTCAGTCTGAAAACTCTGCTGTCTGCAACGATTTTTCTGCACCCGAGTCTCCAACCTCTGCTCTCTGTAACAGTCCTTCTGCCCCTAGTCTCCGAACTCTGCTTTCAGCAGCAGTCCTTCTGCACCCCAGTCTCCAACATCTGCTCTCTGCAACATTTCTTCTGCTCCCCAGTATCAAACCTGTGCTCTTTGTAAAAGTCCGTCTGTACCCCAGTCTCCAACCTCTGCTCTTTGTAACGATCCTTCTGCACCTCAGTGTTGAACCTTCGCTCTCTGTATAAGTCCTTCTGCACCTCAGTCTCCAAACGCTTTTCTCTGTAAGATCGCTCTGAAACCCAGTCTCTAACGTCTGCTGTCTGTAACAGTCCGTCTGCACCCCAGTCTTTAACCTCTGCTCTCTGTAACGGTTCTTCTGCACCCCAGTCTCCAACATCTGCTTTCTTTATCAGTCCTTCTGCATCTCAGTCTCCAACGTCTGCTTTCTGCAACAGTCCTTCTGCACCCAAGTCTCCAACCTCTGCTCTCTGCCACATTCCTTCTGCACCCCAGGCTCCAAAATCTGCTAACTGTAATGATCCTTCTGCACCCCAGTCTCGAACCTCTACTCTCTGCAGCGATCCTTCTGCACCTCAGTCTCCAACCTCTGCTCTCTGCAAAGATCCTCTGGCACCCCAGTCTCAGAACTCTGCTCGCTGCAACAGTCCTTGTGAACCCCAGTCTCCAACATCTGCTCTCTGCAACCGTTCTTCTGTACCTCAGTCTGAAAATTCTGCTCTCTGCAATAGTCCATCTTCACCCCAGTCTCCAAACTTTACTCTCTGTAACAGCTTTTCTGTACCCAAGTCTCAAACCTCTGCTCTCTGCAACAGTCCTTCTACACCCAAGTCTCCATACTTTGCTCGCCCAAACGATTTTACTGCACCCTGGTCTCCAACGTCTGCTCTCTGCAACAGTCCTTCTCCACCCCAGTCTTCAAACTCTGCTCTCTGCAACAGTTCTTCTATACCCTAGTCTCCATACTCTGCTCGACCCAACGATCCTTCTGGACCCCAGTCTCCAACCTCTGTTCTCTACATCAGTTCTTCTGCACCCCAGTCTCCAAACTTTGCTCTCTGTACCAGTCCTTCTGTACCGCAGTCTCCAAACTCTGTTCTCTGTAAGGGTCCTTATGCACCCGAGTATCAAACCTCTGCTTTCTGTATCAGTGGTTTTGCACCACAGTCTCCAAACTATGCCCTCTGTAAGAGTCCTTCTGCAACTCAGTCTGCAAACTCCGATCTCTGTAACAGTCCTTGTGAACCCCAGTCTCCAACATCTGCTCTCTGCAACAGTTCTTCTGTACCTCAGTCTGAAAATTCTGCTCTCTACAACAATCCTTCTGCACCCAAGTCTTCAAACACTACTCTCTGTAACAGTCCTTCTGTATATCAGTCTCCAACCTCTGCTTTCTGTAAGACCCTTTTAAACTTACTTCACAAACTCTGCTCACTGAAACACATTCTGAACCCAAGTCTCCAATCCCTGCTCTCTGTAACATGCCTTCTGCACCCTAGTCTCCGACCACTGCTCTCTGTAAGAGGAATTCTTCACCCCAGTCTCCAACAGCTACTCTCTGCAACGATGCTTGTGCACCTCAGTCTCCAACCACTGCTCTCTGCATCAGGCTTTTTGCACCTCAATTTCCAACATGTGCACCCCAGTCTCCAAACGCTTTTCTCTGCAACAGTCGTTCTGCATCCCAGTGTCCAACCTCTGCTCTCTATACCAGTCCTTTTGTACCGGAGTCTCCAACCTCTGCTCTTTTTATCCATCCTTCTGCACCCCAGTGTCCAAAATCTGCTTTCTCTATAACTCCTTCTGCACCCCTGTCTCCAACCTCTGCTCTCTGCAACATTCCTTCTGCATTCCAGTCTCCTACCTGTGCTCTCTGTAAAAGTCCTTCTGCACCCCAATATCAAACCTCTGCTCTCTGTAACGATGCTTCTGCACCCCAGTCTCTAACCTCTGCTCTCTGAAACGATCTTTCTGCACCTCATTCTCCAACTTGTGCTCTCTGCAATGATACTTCTGAATCCCAGTCTCAAACATCTGCACTCTGTAACAGTCCTTCTACACCTCAGTCTCTAACCTCTGCTCTCTGCAAAAGTCCTTCTATAGCCCAGTCTCCAACCTCTGCTCTGCTCTCTTAAACAGTCCTTCTGCACCCCACTCTACAACCTCTGCTCTCTGTAACAGTTTTTCTGCACCTCAGTCTTCAAACCCTGCTATCTGAAAGAAACTTCTACAACCCAGTCTCCAAACTCTTCTCTCTGTAACAGTCCTTCTGCACCCCATTCATCAACCTCTGCTTTCAGCAACGGTCCTTATGCACCCCAGTCTCCAAACTCTGCTCTGCGCAAAAGTCCTTCTGTACCCCAGTCCCCAACCAAAGCTCTCTGAAAGATCATTCTGCACACAAGTCTCCAACCTATACTCTTTGTAACAATCCTTCTGCACATTAGTCTTTAACCTTTGCTCTCAGCAACGGTCCTTTTGCACCCCAGTTCTCTGCAAGAGTCCTTCTGCACCACAGTCTGCAACATCTTCTCTCTGTAACAGTCCTTCTGTACTGCAGTCTCCAACCTCTGCTCTTTGTAACGGCTTTTCTGGACACCAGTCTGTCACCTCTGCTTTCGGTATCAGTCCTTCTGCACCCCAGTCTCCAACCTCTGCTCTCCGTAACATTCCTTCTGCACCTCAGTCTCAATCTCTGCTTTCTGTATCAGTCCTTCTGCACCCCTGTTTCAAAGCTCTGCTCTCTGAAACAGTCCTTCTGCACCTCAGTTTCCAACAACTGCTTTCTGCAACAGTCCTTCTACACCCCAGTCTCCAAACTCTGCTCTCTGGGACAGTCCTTTTATACCCCAGTCTCCATAATCTGCTCTCTGCAACGATCCTTCTGCACCCCATTCTCCAACGTCTGCTCTGCAACAGTCTCTCTGCAACCCAGTCTCCAAACTCTGCTCTTTATAAGATCCTTCTGTACCTCAGTTTCCAAACTCTGCTCTCTGTAACATTCCTTCTGCACCCCAGTCTCCAACCTCTGCTCTCTGGAATGGTCCCTCAGTACCCCAGTCTCCAACCTTATTCTCAACAACAGTTCTTCTGTACCGCAGTCTTCAACCTCAGTTCTCTGTAAGGGTCCTTCTTCACCTCAGTCTCCAAACTCTGCTTTCTGTATCAGTGCTTCTGAACCACAGTCTCCAAACTCTGCTCTTTGTAACAGTCCGTCTGCACCTCACTCTGCAACGTCTGCTCTCTGCAACAATTCTTCTGCACACCAGTCTTCAACCTCTGCTCTCTGTAACAGTCCTTCTGTACTGCAGTCTCCAACCTCTGCTCTCTGTAACGGTCCTTTTACACCCGAGTCTCCGAACTCTGCGTTATGTATCAGTCATTCTGCACCCCAGTCTCCAACCTCTGCTCTCTGTAACAGTCCTTCTTCACCTCAGACTACAAACACTGTTTTCTGCAACAGTCCTACTGTGCCCCAATCTCCAACCTCTGCTCTCTGCAACAGTCCTTATGCACCTCAGTGTCAAAACTCAGCTCTCTGTACGATCCTTCTGAAACCCAGTCTCCAACCTCGGCTTTCTGCAATGGTCCTTCTGCACCCCAGTCTTCCAACTCTGATCTCTACAATAGTTATTCTGTACTCAAGTCTAAAACCTCTGCTCTCTGTAACAGTCCTTCTGTACCGCAGTGTCCAAACTCTGTTCTCTGTAAGGGTTTTCCTGCACTACATTGTCCAACCTCTGCTTTCTGTATCAGTTTTTTTTGCACCACATTCTCGAAACACTGCTTTCCGTTTCAGTCCTTCTGCACCTCAGTCTGCAACCTCTGCTCTTTGCAATAGTTTATATGCACCCCAGTCACTATATTCCGCTCTCTGTCACATTCCTTCTGCACCCAAGTCTCCAACATCTGCTGTCTGCAACAGTCCTTCTCCAACCCAGTCTCCAAACTCTGCTCTCTGCAACAGTCCTTCTACACCCCAGTACCCAACCTCTGCTTTCTGTATAACTCCTTCTGCACCACAGTTTTCCAACTCTGCTCTCTGTAACAGTCCTTCTGCAACTCACTCTGCAACCTCTGCTCTCTGCAAAAATCCCTCTGCACCCCAGTCTTCAACCTCTGCTCTCTGTAACAGTCCTTTTGCACCTCATACTCCAATCTCTGTTCTCTGCAAAAGTACTTCTGCGCCCCTATCTCTAACCTCTGCTCTTTGAAACAGTCCTTCTGCTCCTCAATTTCCAAACTCTGCTCTCTGTAGGATCCTTCTGAAACCCAGTCTCCAACCTCTGCTTTCTGCAATGGTCCTTCTCCACCTCAGACTCCAACCTGTGTTCTCTGAAAGAGTCCTTCTACACCCCAGTCTCCATAATCTGCTCACACCAACGATCCTTCTGCACCCAAGTCGCCAACATCTGCTCTCTACTACAGTCCTTCTACACCACAGTCTCAAACATTTGGTCTCTGCAACAGTCCATCTGCACACCAGTCTCCACCTCTGCTTTCTGTATCAGTTTTTCTGCACCCCAAACTCCAACCACTGCTCTCTTAATAGTCCTTCTTCACCTCAGTCTCCAAACTCAGCTTTCTGCCACCTTCCTTCTGCACCCCAGTCTCCAACCTCTGCTATTGACAACGATCCTTCTGCACCCTAGTCACAAACCTTTTCTCGCTGCAACAGTCCTTCTGAAACCCAGTCTCCAAAATCTTCTCTCTGCAACAGTTCTTCTGTACCTCAGTCTGAAAACTCTGCTCTCTGCAATAATCCTTCTGAAGCCCATTCTCCAACCTCTGTTCTCCTTAACAGTCCTTCTGTATCTCAGTCTCCAACCTCTACTCTATGCAACAGTCCTTCTGCACCCCAGTCTCCAACATCTGCTCTCTGCAACAGTAATTCTACACCCCAGTCTCCAACCTCTTCTCTCGGCAACAGTCCTTCTACAGCCCAGTCTCCATACTCTGATAGCCCCAACGATCCTTCAGCATCCCAGTCTCCAACCTCTGGTCTTTACATAAGTTCTTTTGAACCCCAGTCTCCAACCTCTGCTCTCAGTAACAGTCCTTCTGTAACGCGGTCCTTATGCACCCCAGTATCCAACCTCTGGTTTCTGTCAGTCGTTTTGCACCACAGTCTCAAAACTCTGCCCTCTGTAACAGTCCTTCTGTAACTCAGTCTGCAACATCTGATCTCTTCAAAAGTCCTTCTGCATCCCAGTTTCCATCCTCTGCTCTCTGCAAAACTCCTTTTGAGCCCCAGTCTCCAACATTTGCTCTCTGCAACAGTCCTACTCCACCCCAGTCTCCAAACTCTGCTCCTTATAACAGTCCTTCTGTACTGCATTCTCCAACCTCTGCTCTGTGTAAGGGTACTTCTACACCCGAGTCTCCAATCTCTGCTTTCTGTATCAGTCCGACTGCACCCCAGTCTCCAACCTGTGCTCTGTGTAACTGTCCCTCTGCACCTTAGTCTCCAACCTCTGCTCTCTGCTACAGTCCTTCTAGACCCCAGTCTCCAAACTCTGCTCTCTGTAACAATCCTTCTGCAACTCAGTCTCGAACCTCTGCTCTCTGCTACGGTCCTTCTGCACCTGAGTCTTCAACGTCTGCTCTGTATCAGTCCTGTACGCCTGTCTCCCACATATGCTCTCTGTAACAGTCCTTCTTCACCTCAGTCTTCAACCTCTGCTCTGTGTAACAGTCCTTCTGCACCCGAGTGTCCGACATCTGCTCTCTGCAACGATCCTTCTGCATCCCAGTTTCCAAACTCTGCTCTATGTAACAGTCCTTTTGCACCTCAGACTCCAAACTCTGCTCTACGTAAGATCCTTCTGCAACCCAGTCTCCAAACGCTGCACTCTGTAACAGTCCTTCTGCACCCCAGTCTCCAACCTCTGCTCTCTGTAACAGGCCTCTCTGTAACACGCCAGTCGCAAACATCTGCTCTTTGTAAGAGTCCTTCTGCATCTCAGTCTCCTACATCTGCTCTCTGCAAGAGTCCGTCAGCACCCCAGATTCCAACTTCTGGTTTCTGCAACAGTCCTTCTACTCCCAAGTCTCCAACCTCTGGTGTGTTCAACAGTCCTTCGGCACCCGAGTCTCCAAACTCTACTCTCTGTAACAATCCTTCTATGCCTCAGTCTCCAACCTCTACTCTCTGTAACAGTCTTTCTGCACCTCACTCTCCAACATCTGCTCTTTGTAAGTTCCTTCTCCAACCCAGTCTCCAAAAACTGCCCTCTGTAACAGTCCTTCTGCACGCCTTCTCCAAACTCTCCTCTCTGTAACAGGCCTTCTCCACCCTAGTCTCCAAAGTCTGTTCTTTATAACAATCCTTCTGCACCCAAGTCTCCAACCTCTGCGCTCTGTAACAGTCCTGCTGCACCTCGGTCTACAATCTCTGCTCTCTGTAAGATCCTTCTGCAACCTTGTCTAAAAACTCTGCTCTCTGTAACAGTCCTTCTGCACCTCATTCTCAAAACTCTGTTCTTTCAACACTCATTCTGCACCCCAGTCGCCAACCCGTACTTTCTGTAACAATCTTTCTGTACCGTAGTCTCCAAACTCTTCTCTTTGTAACGGTCCTTCTGCACACCAATCTCCAACCTCTGCTTTCTGTATCAGTCCTTCTGCACCCCAGTCTACAATCTCTGCTTTCTGTAACAGTTTTTCTGCACCGCATATCCAAACTCTGCTATCTGCAACAGTCCTTATGCACCCCAGTCTCAAACCTCTGCTGTCTGCAAATTTCCTTCTACACCCCAGTCTGCAACGTGTGCTCTGTGTAACAGTCCTTCTGCATCCAAGTCTCCAAACGCTTCTCTCTGTAACAGTCCTTCTTTATCTCAGTCTTCAACCTCTGCTCTATGAAAGAGTCCTTCTGCACCCTAGTGTCAAACATCTGCTCTCTAACCAGTCCTTCTGCACCCCAGTCTCCAACATCTACTCTCTGCAACAGTCCTTCTGCACCCCAGTGTCCATACTCTGCTCTCTGCAACAATCCTTCTGCACCCCAATCTCCAACCTCTGCTTTCTGAAAGATCCCTCTGACCCCAGTTTCCAAACTCTGCTCTCTGTAATATTCCTTCTCCACGCCAGTCTCAAACCTCTGCTTTCTGAAACGGTCCTGCTGCACCCCAGTCTCCAACCTCTGTACTCTGCAACACTCTTTCTGCTCCCCAGTCTTCAAACTCTGCTCTCTATAACAGTCATTCTGTACTGCAGTCTCCAAACTCTGCTCTCTGTAAAGGTCCTTTTGCACGCCAGTTTCCAACCTCTGCTTTCTTTCTCCGTTCTTCGGCACCTCAGTCTCCAAACTCTGCTCTCTCCAAAGTCCTTCTGGACACCATTCTACAACTTCTGCTCTCTGAAACAGTTCTTCTGAACAACAGTATCCAACATCTGCTCTCTGAAAAAGTCCTTGTGTACCCAAGTCTCCAACCTCTGCTCTCTGGAACAGTCCTTCTGTACTGCAGTCTCCAAATTCTGCTCTCTGCAACGAACCTTCTGCACCTAAGTCTCCAACCTCTGCTCTCTGCAAGGGTCCTTCTTCACCTAAGTCTTCAACCTCTGCTCTCTGTTACAGTCCTTGTGCACCTCAGTCTCCAAACTCTGCTCTATATAAGATCTTTCTGCAACGCAATCTCCAAAATTTGGTCCCTATAACAGTCCTTCGGCACCTCAGTCTCCAACCTCTTCTCTCTGTAACACTCGATCTACACCTCAGTCTGAAAACTCTTCTCTCTGCAGGATATTTCTGAACCACAGTCTCCAACCACTGCTCTCTGTAACAGTCCTCCTTCACCTCAGTCTCCAAACTCTGCTCTCTGTAAGATCTTTTTGCCACCCAGTCTTCTAACTCTGCTCTCTATAACAGTCCTTCTGCACGCCAGGCTTCTACCTCTGCTCTGTTTAACAGGCCTTCTGCACCCCAGTCTCCAAACTCTGCTCTCTGTAACAGGCCTTCTGCACCCCAGTCTCCACACTCTTTTCTCTGCAACGATTATTCTACACCTCAGTCTCCAACATCTGCTTTCTGTAAGATCCTTCTGCAACCCAGTCTCCCAACTCTGCCCTCTCCAACAGTTTTTCTGCACACCTTCTCCCAACTCTCCTCTCTGTAACAGGCCTTTTGCACCCCAGTCTCCAAAGTCTGTTCTCTGCCACAGTGCTTCTGCACCCCAGTCTCCAACCTGTGGTCTCTGCAACAGTCCTTCTGCACCTCAGTCTTAAAACGCTGTTCTCTGCTACGATCCTTTTGTACCTCAGTCTCCAACCTCTACTCTCTGTAACAGTCCTTCTGCACCTGGGTCCCCAACATCTGCTCTTTGTTAGATCCTTCTTCAACCCAGTCTCCAAACTCTGTGATCTGTAACAGTCATTCTAGGGCCCTTCTCCACACTCTGCTTTCCATAACAGGCCTTCTGAACCCCAGTCTCCAACCTCTGCTCTCTGTAACATTCTTTTTGCACCTCAGTCTCCAAATTCTGCTCACTGCAACGATCATTCTGCACCCCAGTCTCGAACGTCTCCTCTCCTCAACAGTCCTTCTGCACCTCAGTCTCCAAATTCCGCTCTCTGCAACAGTCCTTCTACACCCCAGTCTTCAACCTCTGCTCTGTGTAACAGTGCTTCTGCACCCCAGTCTCCAACCTCTGCTCTCCGTAACATTCTTTCTGCACCATATTCTCCAACCTCTGCTCTCTGTTACAGTCTTTCTATACCGCAGTTTCCAACCTCTGCTCTCTGTAACGGTCCCTCTACCCCAATTTCCAACCTCTGCTTTCTGTAACAGTCCTTCTGCACCCCAGTCACCAAACTCGGCTCTCTGTAACAGTCCTGATGAACCTCAGTCTCCAAGCTCTGCTCTCTGTAACAGTCCTTCTGCCCCTAAGTCTGAAACCTCTGGTCTCTGCACGATCCTTCTGCACCCCAGTCTCCATTCACTGCTCTCTGTAATATTCATCCTGCCCCACAGTCACCAACCACTGCTCTCTGTGAGATCCTTTTGAAACCCAGCCTCAAAATTCTGCTCTCTATAACAGTCCTTCTGCAACCCAGTCTTCAACCTCTGCTCTCTGTTGCAGGCCTTATGAACCCCAGTATCTAAACTCTGCTCTCTTAAACAGTCCTTCTGCACCCCAGTCTGCAACCTCTGCTCTCTGTAACGGTCCTTCTGCAACCCAATCTCACACCTCAGCTTTCTCTATCATAATTCTTCACCCTAGACTCCAACATCTGCTCTGTGTAACAGTCCTTCTGCATCTCAGTCTCCAACGTCTGCTCTGTGTAACTCTCCTTCTGCATCTCTGACTCCAACCTCTGCTCTCTGTAACAGTCCTTCTGCACCGCAGTCTCCCACCTCTCTGTAATGATCCTTCTGCAGCCCAGTCTCCACACTCTGCTGTCTTCAATCATTCTTCTGCAACTCAGTATCCAACTTCTGCTTTCTTCAACGATCCTTCTGCCCCCCAGTCTCCAACCTCTACTCTTTGTAACTATTTTTCGGCACCTCCGTCTCCAACCTCTGCTCTCTGCAACCGTCCTTCTGCACCCCTGTCTCCAACCTCTGCTCTCTGTGTAAGTTTTTCTGAACCACAGTTTTCAAACTATGCTCTCTGTAACAGTCCTTCTGCACCTCTGTCTTCAACCTCTGAACTCTGCAACCTTACTTGTGCACCCCATTCTCTAACATCTGCTCTTTGTAACAGTCCTTCTGCACCACATTCTCTAACCTCTGTTCTCTGCAACAGTCCTTCTGTAACACAGTCTTCAACCTCTGCTCTCTGTAATGGTCCTTCTGCACCCCAGTCTCATCCTCTGCTTTCTGTATCAGTAATTTTGCACCCCAGTATCAAATCTTTGCCCTCTGTAACAATATTTCTGCACCTCAGTCTCCAACCTCTTCTCTCTGCGACAGTTCTTCTGCACCCCAGGCTTCAAACTCTGCTCTCTGCAACAGTTCTTCTGAACCCCAGTCTCCAACATCTGCACTCTAAAACAATTCTTCTATAAACCATTCTCCAAACTCTGCTATCTGTAACAGTTTTTTTGCACACCAGTCTCCAACCTCTGCTCTCTGCACTGATCCTTCTTCACACAGGTCTCCAACCTCTGCTCTCTGAAACAGTACTTCTGAACCCAAGTCTCCAACATTTGCTCTCTGCAACAGTCCTTCTGCAACTCAGTCTGAAAACTCTGCTCTCTGCAATGATCATTCTGCACCTCAGTCTCCTACCTCTGCTCTTTGTAAGACCCTTCTGCATCCCAGTCTCCAAACTCTGCTCTCTGTAACAGTCCTTCTGAACAACAGTTTCCAACCTTGGCTCTCTGTAAGAGGAATTCTGCAACCCAGTCTCAAACCTCTGCTTTCTGTAACAGGCCTTCTGAAACCCAGTCTCCATCCTCTTCTCTCTGCAATGATTCATCTCCACAACAGTCTCAAACCTCTGCTCTTTGCAAAACTCCTTCTGCATCCTTGTCTCCAAACTCTGCTCTCTGTAAGATCCTCATTCACTCCAGTCTCCAACCTCTCCTCTCTGTAGCAATCCTTCTGCACCCCAGTCTCCAACATCTGCTCTCTGCAACAGTTCTTCTGCACCGCAGTCTGAAAACTATCCTTTCTGCAACGACCATTCTGTACCCCAGTCTCCTAACTCTGCTCTCTTTAACAGTCCTTCTGCACCACTGTCTCCCAACTCTGCTCTTTTCAGATCCATCTGCAAGCCAGGCTTTAAACTCTGCATTTTGTAACAGTCCTGCTGCACAAAAGTCTCCAACCTCAGTTCTCTGTAACAGTCCTTCTGCCGGCAGTCTCCAAACTCTGCTCTCTGCAATGATATTTTTGCACCCCAGTCTCCAACCACTGCTCTCTGCAATGATCCTACTGCACCCCAGTCTCCAACCTCTGATCTCTGCAACAGTACTTCTGCACCTCACTCTCCAACTTCTTCTCTGTGTAAGATCTTTCTGCACCCGTGTCTCCAAGCTCTGCTCCTTGCAACGATCCTTCTGCACCCCAGTCTCCAACCGCTTCTCTATGTAGAAAAAATTCTGCACCTCAGTCTCCAGTCTCTGATCTCTGCAACAGTCCTTCTGCACTGCAGACTCCAATCTCTGATTTCTGTATCAGTCCTTCTGCACCACAGTCTCCAACTTCTGCTCTTTCTAAGAGTCCTTCTGCACCTCAGTCTCCAACCTCTGCTCTCTGCAACAGTCCTTCTGCACCACAGTCTCCAACTTCTGTTCTCTCTAAGAGTCCTTCTGCAACCCAGTCTCCAACCTCTGCTCTCTGCAATAGTCCTTCTGCACCCCAGTCTTAAACCACTGCTCTCTGCAACAGTCCTTCTGCACCTCAGTCTCCAACCTCTGCTCTATGTAACAGGACATCTGCACCTGAGTCTCAAACCGCTGCTCTCTGCATCAGTCCTTCTGCACTCCAGTCTCCAACCTCTTCTCTCTGAAAAAGTCCTTCTGCACCCCAGTCTCCAACCTCTGCTGTCTGCAACAGTCCTTTTGCACCCCAGTCTCCAACCTCTACTCTCTGCAACAGTCCTTCTGCAACAGAGTCTCCAATCTCTGCTCTCTGTAAGATTCTTCTGCACTCCAGTTTCCAAACTCTGCTCTCTGTAACATTCCTTCTCCAACCCAGTCTTTATCCTCTGCTTTCTACAAGTGTCCTGGGGAACTCCAGTCTCCAACCTCTTTCCTCTGCAACAGTTTTTCTGCACTCCAGTCTTCAAACTCTGCTTTCTGCATCTGTCCTTCTGAAGCCCAGTCACAAAACTCTGTTCTCTGTATCTATCCTTCTGCACCTCAGTCTCCAACCTGTTCTCTCTGTAACATTCCTTCTGCACCCCAGTCTCCAACCTCTGCTCTCTGTAACAGTTTTTCTATACTGCAGTCTCCAAATCCTGGTCTCTGTAACGGTCTTTCTACACGCCAATTTCCAACCTCTACTTAGTGTAACAGTCCTTCTGCACCTCAGTCTCCAACCTCTGCTCTCTGTAACAGTCCTGCTGCAACTCAGTCTGACACCTCTGCTCTCTGCAGGATCCTTCTGCACTGCAGTCTTCAACCAATACTCTCTGCAACAGTCCTACTGCATCCCAGTCTCCAACCTCTTATCTCTGCAATAGTCCTTCTGCACCTCAGTCTCCAGCTTCTGCTCTTTGTAAGATTCTTCTGCAACCCTGTATCCAACCTCTGCTCTCTGTAGCAGTCTTTCTGCCCCAGAGTCTTTAACCTCTGCTCTCTGTAGCACAACTTCCGCACCTCATTCTCCACACCCTGTGCTCTGCAACAGTCCTTCTGCACCCCAGTCTCCAACATCTGCTATCTACAAAAGTTTTTCTTCACCCTAGTTACCAATATCTGCTCTCTGCAACAGACCTTCTGCACCCCAGTCTTAAACATGTGCTCTCTACAACAGTCATTCTGCACCTCAGTCTGAAAACTCTGCTTTTTGCAACGACCCTTCTCCACCCAAGTCTCCCACTTCTGCTCTCTGTAACAGTCCTTCTGCAACTCAGTCTCCCAACTATGCTCTCTGTTTGATCATTATGCAACCCAGTCTTTAAACTCTGCACTCTGTAAAGTCCTTCTGCACAACAGTCTCCAACCTCTGCTCTCTGTAACAGGGCTTCTGGAACCCAGTCTCCAAACTCTGTTGTCTGTTATAGGCCTTCTGCACCCCAGTCTCCAACCTCTTCTCTCTCCAACGATTCTTCTCCAGCCAAGTCTCCTACATCTACTCTCTGAAACAGTCCGTTTGCACCCCAGTCTCCAATCTCTGCTCTCTGTAAGATCCATCTGAACCCCAGTCTCCAAACTCTGATCTCTGTAACAGTCCTTCAGCAACCCAGTCTCCAAAATTTGCTCTCTGTAACAGTCCTTCTGCACCTCAGTCTCCAACCTCTGCTCTCCGTAACAGTCCTTTTGCACCCCAGTCTCCAAAATCTGCTATCTGCAAGAGTCATTCTGCACCCCATTCTCCAAACTCTGCTCTCTGCAATGATCTTTCTGCACCACAGTCTCCAACATGTGCTCTCTGCAACAGTCCTTCTGCACCTCAGTCTGAAAACTCTGCTCACTGTAACATTCCTTCTCCACCCCAGTCTCCAACGTCTGTCCTCTGCAACAGTCCTTCTGTTCCCCAGTCTCTGAGATCTGCCCTTTGTAACAGTCCTTCTGTACCAGAGTCTCCAAATTCTGCTCTTTGTAACGGTCCTTCTACACCCCAGTTTCCAAACTCTGCTTTGTGTATCAGTCTGTCTGAACCCCAGTCTCCAACCTCTGTTCTCTGTATCTATCCTTTTGCACCTCAGTCTCAACCTGTGCTTAATGTAAGAGTCCTTCTGCACACCAGTCTCCAACCTCTGCTTTTGGTAACAGTCCTATACAGCAGTCTCCAAACTCTGCTCTCCTTAACGGTCCTTCTGCACACCAATTGTCAAAATCTACTTCCTGTAACAGTCCTTCAGCACCTGAGTCTCCAAACTCTGCTCTCTGTAACAGTCCTTCTACACCTCAGTCTCCAACCTATGCTCTATGTAGCAGTCCTTCTGAACCTTAGTCTTCAACCTCTGCTCTCTACAACAGTCCTTCTGCACCCCATTCTCCAACCTTTGCTCTCTGCAACAGTCCTTTGCACCCCAGTCTCCAACATCTGCTCTCTGCAACAGTCATTCTAACTCCAGTCCAAACTCTGCTCTCTCCAATGATCCTTCTGGACCCCAGGCTCCAATGTATGCTCTCTGCCACAGTCCTTCTGAACCACAGTCTCCAAACTCTGCTCTCTGTATCATCTTTCTGCACACCAGTTTCCAAAATCTGCTCTAACATTTCTACTCCACCACAGTCTGTAACCTCTGCTTTCTTTGAGGGTCCTGCGGCACACTAGTCTCCAACCTCTGCTTTTTGAAAAAGTCCTATACCGCAGACTCCAAAATCTGCTCTCCTTAATGGTCCTTCTGCACCACAATTTCCAAACTCTGCTTCCTGTAACAGTCCTTCTGCACATGAGTCTCCAAACTCTGCTCACTGTAACAGTCCTTCTACACCTCAGACTTCAACCTATGCTCTCTGTAACAGTCTTTCTGCACCAAAGTCTTCAACCTCTGCCCTCTATAACAATCCTTCTAAACCCCTGTCTCCAACCTCTGCTTTCTGTAATATCCTTCTGAATCCCAGTCTCCAAACTCTGCTTTCTGTAACAGTGCTTCTGAACACCGGTCTTCAACCTCTGCTCTCATAAAAGATCCTTCCTCACCAAAGTCTCCAACCTCTGCACTCTGCAACAATCCTTCTGTACCCAGTCTCCAACATCTGCTTTCTGCAACAGTTCCTCTGCACCACAGTCTGAAAACTCTGCTCACTGCACGACCATCCTTCACACCAGTCTTTAACCTCTGCTCTCTGCAACAGTCCTTCTGCATCCCAGTCTTCAATATCTGCTCTCTGCAACAGTCCTTCTGCAACTCAGTCTAAAATCTGTGCTCTCTGCAATGATCCTTCTGCACCTCAGTCTTCTAACTATGCTCTTTGTAAGACCCTTCTGCAACCCAGTCTCCAGACTCTGCTCTTGGCAACAGTGCTCCTGCACCCTAGTCTCGAACGTCTGCTCTCTGTAAGATCCTTATGCACTCCAGTCTCCAACCTCTGCTCTCTGTAACAATCCTTCTGCACCCTAGTCTCCAACATCTGCTCTCTGCAACAGTTCTTCTGCACCTCAGTCTGAAAACTCGGCTCTCTACAACGACAGTTCTGCATCCCAGTATCCTACCTCTACTCTCTGTAACAGTCCTGCACCTCAGTATCCCAACTCTTTTCTCTTTAACATCCTTCTGAAACTCAGTCTCCAACCTCTGCTCTCTGTAACAGGACTTCTGAACCCCAGTCTCCAACCTCTTCTCTCTGCAATGAATCTTCTCCACCCCAGTCTCCAACATCTGCTCTCTGCAACAGTCCTTTTGCACCCCAGTCTCCAAACTCTGTTCTCTGTAAGATCCTTCTGCACCTCAGTTTCCAAACTCTGCTCTTTTTAACATTCCTTCTCCACCCCAGTCTCCCACCTCTGCTCTTTCCAACGGTCCTTCTGCACCCCAGTCTCCAACCTCTGCTCTCTGTAACAGGCCTTTTGCACCCCATTCACCAACCTATGCTCTCTGTAACAGTGCTTCTGCACCTCAGTCTACAAACTCTGCTCTTTGCAACAGTCCTTCTGCACCCAAGTCTCAAACATCTGTTCTCTGCGACAGTCCATCTGAACCCAAGTCTCCAACCTCTGTTATCTGCAACAGTCGTTCTGCACCCCATTCTCTAACCTCTGATCTCTGCAACAGTCCTTCTGCACCACAGTGTCCACCATCTGCTTTCTGCCACAGTCCTTCTGTACACTAGTCTTCAATCTCCACTCTCTGTAACAGTCCTTGTGTACTGCAGTCTCCAACTTCTGTTCTCTGTAATGGTCCTTATGCACCCCAGGTTCCAAAGTCTCCTTTCTGTATCAGTCCTTCCTCACCCCAGTCTCATAACTCTACTCTCTGAAACAGTCCTTCTGCACATCAGTCTCCAAACTCTGCTCTCTGCAACAGTATTTCTTCATCCTTGTCCCCAACCTCTGCTCTCTGCAACAGTCCTTTTACACCCCAGTCTCCAACATCTGCTCTCTGCAATAGTCCTTCTACACCTCTGTCTCTAAACTCTACTGTCTGTAACTGTCCTTCTGCACCTCAGTCTCCAACCTCTGCTCTATGTAAGAGTCCTTCTGCACTCCAGCCTCCAACATCTCCTAACTGCAACCATCGTTCTGCAACCCAGTCTTTAACGTCTGCACTCTCAACAGTCCTTCTACACCTCAGTCTGAAAATTCTGCTCTCTGCAAGTATCCTTCTGCACCCCAGTCTCCAACCTCTTCTCTCTGTAAACGTCCTACTGCACCTCAGTCTCCAAACTCTGCTCTATATAAGAACCTTCTGCAACCCAGTATCCAAACTCTGCTCTCTGTAACAGGCCTCCTGCACCCCAGTCTACAAAATCAACTCTATGTAGCAGGCCTTCAGCACCTCAGTATCCAACCTATTCTCTCTGCAACGATCCTTCTACAAACCAGTCTCCAACATCTGCACTCTGCAACAGTTCTTCTGCACCCCAGTCTCCAACCTCTGCTCTCTTGAAGATCCTTCTGAACCCAGTTTCCAACCTCTGCTCTCTGAATCAGTCCTTCTGTACCCCAGTCCCCAAACTCTGCTCTCTGTAACAATGCTTCTGCTCAAAAGTCTCCAACCTCTGCTCTCTGCAACGGTCTTTCTACACCTCAGTCTCAAACCTCTGTTTTCTGCAATAGTCCTTCTTCAACCTAGTGTGAAACCTCTGCTCTCTGTAAAAGTCCTTCTGTACCACAGTCTCCAAATTCTGCTCTCTGTAACGGTCCTTCTGCACCGCAGTCTCCAAACTCTGCTTTTTATATAAGTCCTTCTGCACCCCTGTCTCCAAACTCTGCTCTCTGTAACAGTTCTTCTGAACCTCATCTCCATCATCTTCTCTCTGCAACAGTCCTTTTGCACCTCAGCTTCCACCTCTTCTTTCTACAACAGTACTTTGCACTCAAGTCTCCAATCTCTGCTTTCTATAACAGTCCTTCTGCACCCCAGTCTCCAATCTCTGCTCTCTGTAAGATCCATCTGCACCTACGTCTCGAAACTCCATTCTCTGCAACAGTTTTTTCGCACCCCAGTCTCCAAACTCTGCATTCTGCAACAGTCCTTCTGCACCCCAGTCTCCAACCTCTGCTCTCTGTAACATTCCTTCTGCACCTCAGTCTCCAATCTCTGCTCTCTGTATCAGTTCTTCTGCACGCGTTTTTCCAAACTCTGCTCTCTGAAACAGTCCTTCTTCACCTCAGTCTTCAAAAACTGCTTTCTGAAAAAGTCCTTCTACACCCCAGTCTCCAAACTCTGCTCTCAGGAACAATTCTTTTATACCCCAGTCTCTATAATCTGCTCTCTGCAACGATCCTACTGCACTCCAGTCTCCAACCTCTGCTTTCTGCAACATTCCTTCTGCACCCCAGTCTTTAATCTTTTCTCTCTGTAACAGTCCTTCTTCACCCTAGTCTAGCACGTCTGCTCTCTGTAAGGATCCTTCTGCATCCCAGTCTCCAAACTTTGTTCTCTGAAAGGTCCTTCTGCACTCCAGTTTCCAAACTCTGCTGTCTGTAACATTCCTTCTCCAACCCAGTCTCCAACCTCTACTTTCTACAACGGTCCTGTTCCAACCCAGTCTCCAAACTCTGTTCTCTGAAACAGTCCTTCTGTTCCCCAATTTCCAATCTCTGCTCTCTGTAACAGTCCTCTGTACTGCAGTCTCCAACTTCTGCACTCTGTAATGGTCCTTCTGCACCCTAGTCTCCAACCTCTGCTTTCTGTATCAGTCCTTCTGCACCCCAGTCTCCAAACTCTGCTTTCGGTTATAGTCCTTCTGCACTTCAGTCTCCAACTTCTGCACTCTGCAACAGTTCTTCTGCACCCCAGTCTTTAACATCTACTCTCTGAAACAGTCCTTCTACACCCCTGTCCAAATGCAGAAAAATGAGACCTGAACTATCGCTCACCCTGCAAAAAATCAACTAAAAATATATTAAAGACCCAGGCACTAGACCAGAAATTATGCAGTTTCTAGAAAAAAACAAAGTCAATACTCCAACCTACAGGCAGAGGCAATGACTTTCTCAATAGGATGTCAAAGCTCAGGAGATAACACTAAAAGTTAGCTAATAGGATGGCATCAAATTAAGAAGGTTCTGCCCAGCAAAAGAGACAATTAGAATATGAAGAGAGAACCTACGGAAAGGGAGAAAATCTTTATGAGGTGCTCTTCTAAAAGAGGATGAACATTCGAAATATTAAAAAAGAAACTCAAAAAACTTAATATCAAACCCACAATTATTAAATAATCCAATTATCAAATAACCCAATTACCAAATGGGAAACTAAATGAACTAAACAGACACGTCTTAGAAGAAAATATGTGAGTGGCCAACAAATATATGAAAATACTTGCAAGTCAAGACTACCCTGAAATTTCATCTCACTTCAGTGACAAAGGCAACCACCAAGAATACAAACAGAAATGAGTGTGACAAGGAGAGAATTGGAGAGAAAGGAGCACTCTCACCCTGTTGGTGGGCATGTAAATCAGCACAACCACCACGGAAATCGGGATGGAGGCTCCTCAGGAGTAGCCATTGACCACCCTGCGACCCAGCTCTACCTCTGCTTGGTATTTATCACAGCGGATCAAAGTCATCATACTATAATGACACATACATGCCCATGAACAAGCCGAGGTGACATTAGTGGACGAATGGATAAAGAACATCTGGTATATGCATACTGGAATTTCATTCAGCCATAAAGAAGAACGAAATTATGTCATGCTGGAAGATGGATGGATCTTCAGAACATTAAAGGAAATAAGCAACTCAGAAAGTTAAGGGCCGTATGTTTTCCCTCTGTTAAAGCTAGAGGGGGAAGAGGAAGGAAAGTTGGGAAGGGAGTCTAATCATAAAAGTTGAAGGAAGATCAGTAGAGTCAAGGCACCAGGGGAGGAGGTGAGGAAAAGGGAAATATTGGAATGATATTGGCCAAAGTTCACGGTTATTTTGTGTGCATGTTCAAATATGTGTCAGCAAATCCCACCATTATGGACCACTACAATGCACCAATGAAGTGTGAAAAGAAGAGTTTCACATTACATGGGACAGGCACTATTCTAGGAGGGTTCCCATTTTTTCCTATCTATAAATACCACGATCATTTACCACTGTCAAAAATCTCTACAGATTCGAATGCTCTGAACACTGCTCCACCACATGGCCTCTTCTACTTCAGGGTCCCCTTATTCTCACTGAAATCAGGGAGCCCGTTTCAACCATGCCATCTGTTAATGTCTTCCCAGGCTGCGGAGGACAGCGGCTGCGGGTTTCACAGGGATGTGGTGCTGCCTTTTGAACGCATGTCCACGAGGCCTTGGCGAAGGCTGGTGCTCCAGGCCCTCCTCCAGATCCAGCTGTGAGGCCAGGGGGGGGCCACATAACACGCCATCCAACACGTTATTTATTTCTGATCACCATCCTCTCCATTATTCCAGGATCATATTGGTCATTGAACTTAAGCAAACACTGAGTCCAGATTTCAGTCCATCAACCAAAGAGAGTCTAATAGCCACTCCCCATTGCTCAGGAAAATCCTTGGCCCTAACATTTCTGGTGATTATGTCCCTGTGACTACATTCAAGATGATCCAGCAAAATGTCCTGACTTCTTTGGTCTAGAAGACTCAAACAAATTCTCTTATATATTCTTAAGGCTCCTATTAACAAAATATAGTAAAATATTTACCTTTTATTTTGGTGTGACCCTTATACTCTCCTAGGCTATATTTTATACTCTTACCTGAGGCGTTATAGGATCAGACCCCAATTAAGAGTCTGGTGAAAATGTGGGATGATGGATGAGCATCTTAAAGACAATTGGGCTGGGGATGTGGCTCAAGCAGTAGGGCTCTTGCCTTGCACGCGTACAGCCCGGGTTCGATACTCAGCACCACATACGAACAAAGATGTTGTGTCCGCCGAGAACGAGAAAATGAATATTAAAAATTCTCTCTCTCTCTCTCTCTCTCTCTCTCTCTCTCTTTCTTCTCCTCTCCTCTCCTCTCCTCTCTCACTCTCTTTTTAAAAAAAAAAGACAACTGCCCACGTAGATTCACCATAGGTTCTTCAATTTATGGAAAGGTAGTCTCCTCGGGGAAGGAGGGGCTGCTTCTGACAGCAAAGAGGGCTAATAAAGATTTCAGGGTTCAAGGCTCTGAGATTTGTCTAATTCCACTGGTATTTTGCCATTCTAATTAAGAGGGTCTAAATCATTTCCCCATTAATGTCCTAATTGACATAAGAGAGACCTGGTGAAATTGTGGATTTATAATTTTCTTTGTACTTCTGCAATTTGGAGAATTGGATGTTTTATTCTGATATTAACCTTTATCAGTTTCCAGAGAGAAAATATTTCTCATGATCTGAACCTGACTTGAAGGAGGAATATAATGCTTGAACCTATCATATTCTTTCTGTAAATCTCCCACTCCAGTCAGTAACAGAAGTCTGTAGTCATGTTGTAATGTTCATTCCCACCCTGAAAGTCGATGGTGTCATTCCAAAGCTCAGTTTTCCATAGATATTGGATTTCAGGCCACGATAACTTAAAGTCTCTGTTGGGTCATTGCACCAGGAATTATCAGGTCTCCTTTCCCATGGGCTGTGACATCATCAATATATTCAATTCCCTCAGGTCAGACATCAAACCTACCTCCTCAGATCTGTTATCTAGAACCATCTCTGATGTAAACCACTATTGTGGTCATTGCCACCATGGTCAGGTTGAGATGAAGAACGACTCTTGATGTCTTAGGGTAGAGGAAGTTGATACAGAAAAAAGTTATAAAATGGTTGGGAGATCTGGAAGAAAAAAGGAAAAAAGGGCAGGTGACACCACCTTATATATGGAAACCCTAACTTCCCTGAAAGGGACGCTAATTCCACGCCACTGTGAAGCACACTCAGGAACAGCTGTCTAGGAGCCTGCACACACAGCTCCTGGCACCAAGGAGATTAGTTCCTGCCTCTACAGGGCTGGATTGCTGCTGATGCTATGGGATCCAAAAGAACCCGCTTTCTTTCTTTCCTTTCTTCCTCTCTGCCTAGTGTTTGGCTGATTTTGACAGAACCTCCTAAAATGGAGGCCTGCAGGCAGGGGAGTGTGGGAAATGAGGTTCTCGTACTTTCTGTCCCTCTGGTGTTGGGAGAACACAGAAGGACAGAGATGGTGCTGAACACCCACACAAGGTGTCCGACACACTTGAACCTGAGTGGGAAAAGGGTGTTTGTGAAAAGAGAGGAGAGAAAGGAGTCTCAGGGATTTTAAAAGCGGGAGTTGGAGTTGAAGTTCCAGATACAGACTCTCTAACCAGGTGCCTACAAGTCCCTGGGAGGCATCTTTTTCAGATGACGGTATACTCCAGTTTGAAGATGGGTCTAGACTTTGATAGTGCAAAGGTATGCACACACTCCAGCCAGCTTCCTCAGGGCACTCTGGACCTCGTTGCTTCTCAGCCTGTGAATGACAGGGCTCAACATGGGGCTCAAAACACAGAAGAGCACAGAGACCAGGGTGTTTATGTCCAGCCTTCTCTGGGCCTGTCATAGTGGAAGTTGGCTGTTACATAAATGACCACCACGACAGTGAGGGGGGACGCACAGGTGGAGAAGGCCTTCCTCCTGCCCTGGGCAGAGGGAATCCCCAGGATGGCCGCCATGATGAGTGCGTAGGAGCCTGCAGTGAAGAGGCAGGGGCTCAGTCCCATGGTGGCACTGACAACGTGGAGCGCAGACTCGTTGACAGAGGTGTCTGAGCAGGAGAGCTTCAGGAGCAATGGGGTGTCACACAGAAAGTGGCTGATCTGGTGGGGCCCACACAGAGTAAGTGTGATGGCCAGCACCGTGTGTGTGACCAAATTCACCAGCCCACACAGCCAGGACCCAGTCACCAGGCCAACACAGACCTTTACACTCATAATGACTGGGTACTGAGGAGGACGGCAGGTGGCCACACAGCAGTCATACTGGCCACACAGCCAGTAAGACGCCTTCTGTACCAGCACTTGTCACCAAGAAGAAGATCTGGGAAAGGTAGCCCTCATAAGAAATGGCCTTCTTCTGCCAGAAGAAGTTCACCAGCAGTACTGGGAGGGTGGTGGATGTTTAGCAGAGGTCCAAGAAGCTCAAATTGCTGAGGAAAAAATACATTGGAGTCTGGAGAGCAGGGCTGACCCTGGTGGCCACTATTATTAGCATGTTCCCCAGGAGAGTGGTCAGGTAAATAACCAGAAAGAGCAGAAAGAACCAGCCCTGTAGTTAGTAGTGGTTGGAAAATCCCAAGAAGATGAATTCAGTGACAAATGATTGATTGCTCATTTCCAATGGTATCATAGCTACAAAACAGAGAAAAAGAGACCATGATGAGAATGGACTGAGAGCACCCCAAACAGGCTTTTTAATCTGCAGCAACATGGCAAATAATATTGTATACAGAGATGCCTGGACTCTGGAAAGAGATGTATAGGAGTGACTTTAGAGAGAGCATAACTTCTCACAGACTTTTGCATGGGTGCTCTTTTGTAACAATAAATGGAGACTTGGTCAAAATGCACAACCAGCTATCAACCCCTGTGTCTCATTGAATCTGCAGTATCTCCCTCCTAACACTGTGCTTCACTGTGAAGAATTCTTTTTTGTATGTCTGTTATTTCAAGTAATAAATTTTCATTGTGGAAAAATGAAGAAAATGCAGAAAGTTATTCAGAAGAATAGAAGAGGTCAAAAAATTAAAGCTCTCTTTGCATTCATCCCATTCTACCTCTATCTATCTTTAAAATATACAAAGCAAAATTTCCCAATATTGTTGTACTCTATTTAGTTGTTTGCCTTGTAATCTTAATTTCCTAACATGAAATTAAGTTAATATCTCCCTTTTTATTGAACATAGAAACCTTCCATTCCATTTACCTTCATAAATATTGGAATAGAAGCTTTCATACATATGTATCTGTGATCATCTCTGATTATTTCTTAAAAGTAAAATTATAAGTCACCTGCTTTTAAATACATTGATCTATTATTTTCAGTAGAAACTTTTATTTTTTTAAGTTTTATATGATACAAGAAATTTTGCCAATGATATATACTTAGGTATTTTTCTTTTTTTGTATTATAAGATTTACCTCACCAAACATTACATTTCCTGAAAAAAAATAATGATTGATACAATTACTGATTTTCGATCATGTTACCCATGCTAATCCGTGATCCATTGTTTTGAACTAAAATTTCTGTTTTTTTTCAATCTTAAATGAAAAATATTATAGTAAAACAGTAGGCTCTTGGTCCAGATAGATGTGGATTGAAATCCATCTGTTGTTTAGTAGATGTTGTTTGTAAAATTGTCAGCTCATCTCTATTCCTCAGTTTGTTCCTTGCTTAGGATATTAATGATGTCTATTTCACAACTGCTGAAAAAAGTTTTGAGATAATATAAGCTATGTGTCTGGCACATTACATTTACTCAGTGCCTTTTATCAAGTTAGAAAATGTGTATCCATTTTTTACTAGTAGTTTTTTTTTTTTTTTTGGTGTATGTGTGCTGGGTTTTGAATTCAGAGCCTTATGCATACTAAGCATGCACTCTACCACTGGACTTTGCCCCTAGTTTTATTTAGTTATAGTTTTTATCATAAATAGATATTGAATTTTCTTATTTTCTCTGCATCTATTGAAATTATATATATATATATATATATATATATATATATATATATTCTTATTTAGTCTGTTACTATAAAAATTCGGTTGATTGAATATTTGAATATTGAACCAGCCTTGCATTCTGAGATTGATCTCAATTGACTGTAATGTTATCCTTATTCTATATGGCTGAGTTCAGTTTGTTAATATTGTTCCCTGCTTGCTTTTGTGTATTCTATTTTCGCTGTTCTTCAGAGATAATCTGTTTCTTGAAGACTTCTCAGCTGTATTCTACTGTTATTTTCAGTCAATGCATGTTAGTGGACTAGTGGGAAATAGAGAAGGGGTTTCTGATGTTTTCAGGAAGCCCTGCCTTAGGTACTGTAAACTCAGTCACAGGGATATGGCCTTCACAGTGACCCACTTTCTACCAATATGGCTAAGCCTAGTTCTTATTCCTCCCGACGTTAGACATTTCGGACTGTTCCTATCCATAGCTGCAAAGGTTTTCCGTTGAGTCTCCTAATGTAACAGTTTCTGTTACTCTTGCCCCTAAAGATTACAGCTTTTGTTCTATGCAAAAAATCAGGAAATGGGTTTGGGAAGAGTTTTGGCTGCTGTTGCTGCTCTTTGTCCCTCCACCTATCCAAGAAATGATACCGTTAAAGACACTTTCTCAGAATACTTCCCTATCTTCCTGGGAGCATTTGGTGAAATCCATGGAGAAAAAGAAAAAATACAAACATATTATGTCTATAGCCCTCTGGGTCTTTATGCTCTTATACCAGTCTATACTTAGTCTTTAGCAATCCATTAACTATTTTTTATTTGAGTTTTTTTTAATAAATAAACTCCTATGTATCTAGTGGGTTCTCCCATAGTTAAAAAAATGCCTGGATTATTTTGGTTGCTTATATCTCTCCAGACTTTGGTTAGTTGTTTGCCTTATAATCTTCATCCCTAATAAAGTCAAGGAAAGTCATTAATTTGGATTTTCTTCTGCTCTTTTTGGTTATTATAGTGATGAAAATAACATGCTTTCTATCTAATTCGATAGATACTCAAGGTGAAATTTGAAGTCTATACACTTACTTTTCAAAAATATTTAGTTATTTCTAATTTAGTTAAATATGTAGTTATTCTATTCAAAAAAATCCCATTCCTAGCATATTTTCAAGGAAATTAATGCACAGTTCACAAAAATTCTTGTGTAAAAATTCATAATAACTCAAACAAATATTATGCCTTCAGCCGAAGGACAGAAGACAACTCATGGTTTATCATGCAGTGAAGTAATTCAGTTACTTTAGAAACACAAATACTGGAACATTAATAACATTGACAAATCGAAAAAAAATTTCTGGGTGAAAGAAGCCAGATATAAAATATATACTGTATGTTTCCTTTAAATAAAGTTCAAAAATTAGCAAAACAGCTATAATGGTCAAGTAATAATAGTGGTCTTTATTTTTTTGGAGCTAAGGGGTGATATCAGTTGAAGCATGAAGGAATTTTCTAAAGTGTTGAAAATGTTTTATATCCTGATTTTTGGTAGTTCATATATATGTAAAATATTATAAACCTGTACACTTTAGGTCTGTGTATTCTTTGAGTACAAATTACAGTTCAATTTTTAAAAATAGCCTTATTTTAAAAATAAGTAATTAATGGGGAAGAGTGGTACCTGCCTGTAATCCCAGGTACTTGGGAGACTAAGGCAGGAGGATCATAAATTTGAAACTCTGCAAGGCCCCCCGCCCCAAATAATTGAAATGGCTGGGGATATAGCTTCATGGTAGACTGCCACTGGGTTCAATCCTAAGTACTGCAGTAAGTGAGTAAGTAAGTAAGAAAGTAAATTGATGAATAGAAGTGAAAGCGTTTTTTCAAGATGATTTTTAACTCAGGATTGGTTGGAACCACATCTAAATATTTTTTTAGGTCTCTAAGAGGTTACGTATTTTCTCCCATTTTTTTTGCATTTCTCTACTTCTTTTTGTACCACAGTGATAGTCCAGGACATATCACATTTTACAAGTGACATCAGTTGTTTCCTGATCACGATCTGTTTGAAGCAGTGAATGTGATTGGTGGGTGCATTCGGTCTGTATCACAGATACAAAGCCTTGGTCACCATGATGGATGGGCGTGTGCATGTGTGTGTGTGTGTGTGTGTGTGTGTGTGTGTGTGTGTGTGTTATTGGTTGTGGGATTGGTCTTGACTGAGAACACTGTCTTATAGTTTGTGGGATGGCAAGTTGGCATCTCAGGCAAAATTGATGGCTGAAATCTCAAAGAATATAGCAGGAATCTGCCATCTAAGGTGCAGCAAGGGCAGAACACTTCTTTATCCTAATTGCTATAAATGGAAATACCCTCACTATTGAGCTTCTCTGAGAGCTGCATCACACTGGGGCGGGAGGAGGGAGCCCATTTCCATAGAGATGTACCCTGTTTCTATGGAGACTCCAGCTAGGCTTCGAGGGGCTGGTGGGATAGTACCAGTGGATGCTGCCAAGCCCTGGGTCATTATGAGGAGCCTGCTACTTCAGGGGAGGTGGCAGAGTATCAGCCTATGGGGTTGGGACTAGGCTCTGTGAAGCTGTGTCCGGCCTGATTTCTAAGCAAGGTACTTTGCAATAGAAACCTCAGAAAATGTCCCTCCCCCCACCATGCCATGGGCCACCAGAGAGCCCAGGTGTGTCTCTGGAAGTCAGGCTGGTTTGAGCATGGACATCAATGATTGCAGAGTATCAAGAATAGGGAACCAATAATCTTTTTCAGGTTAGTGCAGACTGAAAACAGGGACATCTGGAGGAAGACAGACTGGGTTTTAGAAAATCATAAGATCTCTAGTTCTAGAACACGCAGATAAACCCACTCATGGAATTATGCATGTGAGTCCAACAGCAGGGGTCGATAACTGTGAAACCTGGTTCCCCAGGTTTTAGACACACCTGTTTAGTTCAAAAGAGTGATCTGAGTGCTAAAACAAGATCAAAATGAAGTGGTCTGTATCTGAAGACGTGCTGTGTTGAAGGTGGGAGAAAATCTCTGCAGCACTCATGAAGAAGGATATAAAGAACTTTAAAGTCCTAGTTGAAGAGGACACAGTAAAGACAACAAATCAGTTTGGGCATGCTGGCTAGCTGGTGGGATCACTCAGGAAAACAGGAATATGTGAGGAAAAGCAGATGTAGAGGAGGCTTTGGTGGATTTGATTTGAGTAATGTTGAATGTGAGTTATCTGTGGGATAATCACGTGGAAATGCCCTTCACAGACACCCTAGAACTGCAGGTGTGGATTTGGGAGTCATTGTCTTGAAGGCAACTGTTACAGCAAAGGGTGAATATGAAATCCCCCAGGAGAATAGAGATAGTATAGAAGGAAATAGAGAATGTAGGGGTTCTTGTGATACTTGGTGTTCACGAAAATTGTAGTAAAAGTTCATCCAGAAATGACTAAAAACACCACACTATCTAGGTCAGTTGTAGGTATTACTTTCTCTAAATAATTTCCCTAAACAAGAGGTTACCTTATTAGCATTGATTTACAATAAACCAACTTTGAAATGGAGCTGGAAGCTACATGTACTTGACATTTCTTACGTTCTCTGTTTTCTCTATCAACTACCTGGATGAACTTCAAGTCATTTAGAAATCAGTGACATGTACTTTCTTTTAACTCCCCATATCAAAAAGATCAATATGACAATCTCATTTATAGGTAGATATCTAGATGTTTTCAGAAAAAGAAATAAAATTCCACATAGAAGGCCTTTCCAGCAGATTTTACTATGAGAAATTGGTACATGGTCTGTGGATTCGTAAAAGGGAAAACTAAACGTAAATGTTCAGGGATTTAAAAATACGATCTCTGAAGTTGTGCATACTGCTATTGTAAAGGTCTTAAATATAAAGGTCAGTTCAGGAGGAACAGTTTCATAGGGCATTAAAAAAATCTCCCAATGTATGTTTATATAATTTTATCTACATATAAGTTTTTCCTTGGTTTTACTGGCTAATTTCTTGTAGGTCACAGGTGTGGGGTAGGGTGAAGGAAGATACCCAAACAATTTTTCTTATCCTCTATACTTTTTATTAATGTAGGGCATTAGATTGAATCATCATCATGGTCACCATTAGAATCCATTATTAACAATCATAACTCATGAATGACACTTTGTGACACAATATGTAATTGCTCCTTAGAATTTATATAATGCAGCATAGGGATTAGATCAACTTAATAGTAAACCCTCTGCTCTGCAATAATAATAACCATAATCATCATAATCATCTAGGGCATATTTCATAGAAAAATAATTTGAGTGTGAGTCTTCTTAGATTGCTTCAATACACATAAATGCATGATTTTAAAAACCTTGTTTAATGGAGTTTAAAAGTGGCATGTTTTTTTGTAAAAATTAGATTGAATTTCGGATAATCCATTCTATCAAAACTCACTGAATTTCTTTGAAAAGATGAATTTTTACATACCTGAATCTACTAAGGATTTTTCAAATTGAGTAACGAATAGAGACACACATTAGATAAAAATACCTAACACTTGTTAAATGCCTATAAGACTTTTACATGCATTAACTTATTTGGTTTACACAACAACCTATAAGATAACCTATTATCCCCATTTTACAGAAAAAAAAAATGAAATTAATTCACAATATATTAATGCAAGTAGGGAAACATCAATGAATCCCTTTAATTTGCATAATGTACATTAATTTGTACATTTAATATGTATTAACAATTATGATTTAAGAAACAAATAAGAAATTGACTCAGAAAATTTATCATGTAATAACTATTATTTGTAGTGATACTTTGTTACCTGATGATATACCATATATTAGTAAACTGTATTATTATCTTCAATGCCCAGATATTCTTGTCTTTGGTTCTAATAATTCATTGCACATGATTAATAGGCCAACATAGCTTTCATTAAAATTCCAAATCTCAGTGCCTGAAGAAGCATAAAGTAATTAAATTTCAACAGAAAGTCGGTGCTTCAGTTAAGCACAGCTAATTTTAAAATCTAAATATAAACAAAATAAAATAAATAAGTCTAGAGTCTTAATAAAAGAATTTTTTTTTTTTTGCTTTGGCAATAAATGAAATGTTTTGCTGACTAACCTTAGGGATTCATTTTCTCAAACGAAAAAAAAAAATGGGCATGACCAAAAGGAGGAAGAATGGTGTGATCATGAAAACCCTTATGCACAATGATTCCTATTTGATCTCAATAGCACAAGCAATGATTAAAATTTTTAAATCCACTTTCATGTTGCCCAGTAAATTGCTTAAAACACACACACACACACACACACACACACACAGTACAAGGTCAATTTATTCAGAAAAATATCTGAATGATTTCAGGTGCTTGTGGCAATGTGAATTTATTACTGTGAAACCTATGAACTATCTGGCCTGGCCCAGAGTTGTCCTCATATCCTTCCATGTGATGTGGGTGCTTGGAGCCAAGGGAAAGATCAGAGGTCATTGTGTGAACAGTTGGCCTCAGTCAGTGAGTTCCAAGTGTTCCCAGTGATGCTGGTCCAAGGACACACTTTGGGGGAGGCTGGGCTCTTTCACCTAACATGCAGGGATGCCCTTACCCCTAACTGGTAGGTTTAAAATCTTAACAAATTCACCAGGAAAAAGCCTCCCTCCTGACTTAGAGATTCAGCACTAAATTCAGCATTTAACATCTCTTTCAGTTCTGTTTTTTGAGGGGCCGGGGTGTAGGGGGGGCAGTTACCAGAGATTGATCTCAGGGGCTTGACCACTGAGCCACATCCCCAGCCCTATTTTATATTTTATTTAGAGACAGGGTCTCACTGAGTTTTTTGGTGCCTTGTTTTTGCTGAGGCTGTCTTTGAACTGACTATCCTCATTCCTCAGCCTCCTCAGCTGCTGGGTTTCAGGAGTGCACCACTGTGCCAGCTATTTCAGTTCTTTTTATTTCACCTGAGCTTCTTCTAGCATAAAGGGGAAAGGAAAGACAAATTATTACCTCTTATGATATGTGAGAGCCTTCTATTTATAAAATTCTTCAAAATAAAAAATTCTCTTTTCCATTTAGGATTTTAAAATTTCTTTTCTTGGTAGTGGTTAGTTTAAATTCAAACCAATTTTGTTCCTATACAGGGTCTAATTTAGTCCTAAGCCAGATCTACTAAGAAACCCAAAGTGGATAAGATCAGATCCCTTTCCTGCTGCGCCCCTCCCCTGACTCAGGCAATGGCAAGGCCCTACTGAGGTGGATGGAGCAAGGCGTCCATCCTCTGGAAGTGTGCAGTATTTTTCTGGGAATGGGCTGATTTGTTTTTATATTCCTTTAATAAGTATAGTTTTTATTTCTCATATGACTATTAAGTATAAAGGAAAAATCATGATTTTTCCAATTAATGCAACTACTTCTAAAGCATAGATCTGTTTGCTGTAAATGCAATGATTCAGCTGTGGAGTGTAAATTATTAATGTCTAAAGAAAAACTCCCTGTATTCCTGTCAAGGAAGTTTTTGAGAAATTAAATTAAAATCTAGAGGAGGAAAATTAATGTTAAAAAGATAGATTAGTGCTTAGTACTGGGTAACTTGTTCTTGTTCCTGTGCACAATGGTTTGTTTGATTACAAGTAATAACAAATAAACTACTTGCCATAACCATGGCACCGGTTCCAGTCAGTAAGTCAAGAAAGAATAGTCAAGGTATAGGCCAATAGTTTGGGACATATTTAACTATTATTAAAAGTTAACTAAGCAGAAACAGCTCAAAGCATACCTCGAACTCAAAGTAAAAATGCTTGCTTATGCATAAGACAAGATACATTCTTCTATTCTAATTGTAGCTACTTAATATTTTGTTTTGTTTGAATAATGATTCCTGATTTGTAACCACAAAGTACTGTAAGCCTGCCAAAATGAAAAGTATATATGATCAACTTCACAAGTAAAGATTGGGATCAACACCTTCACTTTGGTGTCTGTGTTGTTTCTCCACCCACTCTTTCACCGACTCCCCACCATCCGTTCGTCTCCTCAGACCCCCTGTTGGAGCTGGTCTCTGACACTGTCCTTCAACCAACTTACAATCTAATGGGAAGATGAACTCAATATGTGCAGGAAACTTGGTAACAATTCTATGTAATCTACAAATTATGATTATTTTCCCTTAGTGTTTGCTTGGGCAGGTCTGGGAATGGAGCACTTAATACTTGTCAAAGCCCCTCATTCCATCTTGAATATGGGCTCCTCCAGGTCCTAGTTGGCCCTCTAAATTGTGTTCTAAACACTAGGGCAACACCTTGTTTAAATTTTCACTCAGTAAACGTTTAAAAAATGAAGAAGTTCTGTCAAGTACATCCATGGAGCAGAGTTTTTAAAAGATTCTTTAAAGACAGTACTGTGTGGGACCTAAAGGATCTAACAGAGACTTGACAGAGGTGAGAGGACATTTCTGTTCAGTGGTTCTGGTGCAGATATTTGTTGAGAAAAATAAAGCCTCTGTGGGCATAAGTGAGGCAGCATAGCCCAGAAGCTTCTGAGGAACTCACTGTCTCCTGTCTCCTAAACATATCCCTTATGGAGACTATTGGCTCAGTTCCCACAGAACAAGCAGCTCTTCATTTTTCTTTCCCAATCAGTCATCTCAAAGTCAGGTGACCGAGAATGAAGTCACTTATGAGTGACCCCAAAATATAATATTTCTAAAGGAGGGGGGTTGTGTATGAAGTAGATTACTCACAATCTTCAGGGATTTATTACAGTTTATAAATTGCTTGCAACTTCCCTCCCCAAGCATCCATGTGTTGTAAGATAAAGATGAAAACCCCTAGTTAGTGAATGAATACGTTTCTAAACATAACATCTTCTACAATAATGATTTTTATTTAAACAGATATTTTGGTAGGTGTATTGTTATGCTATATTGTATCATAATGGGAATGTGTCCCTATACTTTCTCCCTAAACATTATTCCTTTCTGTCCTTCTCATCAAAAGCAGAGGATTAACACTTAGCATTATCTATTGTTTACCATAAGTAATTTTCCACACACATCATCACACTTAAGAAATTTAGGCATCCCAGGGTTTCTGGTTATGTTTTGGGTTTTCTTCCAGTACTGGAGGCATCATGCTAAATCCCTCAGGTTTTGTGATAACCTCTGAAGTTATTTCTACTCTGGCAATACAAGTAGTATTGTGGAAACTTAGACACACATAGAAAAGGTGCTTCGATAGGTCATTACATAAATGCCATTAAAATGGTAATGAAAATATGTACAATATTCTGTAATATGTTTTTAAGGTGTAGGTATATCCTGATTCTGGGATAGTGTTTTTGAAAATTGTGATGGTAAATAAACTACTTACCAGCAACTCTAACAAAGAGGCATAGATTTCTGGTTTGGGTGTGGCCCTTGCTGCTCTCCATACTAGCACCTGGGCTGCAAAGAAAGCTCTTGGTAAAACTGGCTGTTGGTCTCTATTCACCACAAAACGGACCTGTTATTCTGAAAGTTGCCTGTCGCATATCTGTGGCCTCATGAAGGAGTCAAAATTTTCTGATCTCTCACAATTCATTTTCCTTTGATGGACATTTATAGAAGTCTTTGGCTGACCTGTTGAAAATATTCATCGAGCCTTTCCTCTGCAGCTGCTCTGGGACTCCTCAGTGTGCAAACACAACTCAAGGGCAACGGCTTGAGTTCAACTGCAACAATGGAGAGCAGTTAATTCGCTGTTGGATTCATTAATGTCTGGGAAATCACCTGTTCCCAGCATGCAGCTAGAAGATCAGTGTCCTCTCTCTTCTGGGATGTGGGTGAGCAAAGTTCAGAGCGAGATTTCTGCTAAGAAGTTGTGGGTGGCTGAAACCTCAAGACTGCCTTCCCTTTCTTCTAGGGAGAGAAGGGCTCAGGGTGGGTGTACACTTATTGGGATGGATTTCGCAGGGCATATGAAGTTTTTACTTCATGTTACATACTTTGCCAGATTGACAGATATCAGAAGCCACAATATTAAAAGCATCCCCACTATCTTCAGGTGATCCACTCCTGTTGAGGGCTGATCCCTTACCAAACCCTGTATGACTTTGTGCCCCTTAATTTTATGATCCTGCTCATGACCTGGAAAAAAAAATTTTGCTATGGAGTTTAAAAGTAGGGGAAAAAAAAGAGTCATCAAACAGCTCTTTCGGGCACAGATGGAGAGAAGACAACAAGCTTGAAAATCTTGTAGTATTTTATTGCACAAAAATAAAAATAAAAGTATTAGATAAAGAGGTAAGTCTCTAAAACTTAAAATTTCCCATAATACAATGGGGTTTTCCTCATGCTTAGGAGAGACACATTAACAGTACTCCTAAAAAATCTTAGAATGATTAGCCATCAGGGAAAGGCAAAGCTAAAGCACATTTGATGAAGCACTTCACACATTCCAGGGTCGTCACAATAAAAGGAATGATAATGATGTGTTGTTAAGGGAGTGAGGAAATCAGAAGCATTATTCACCCCTCTTAATAATAACGTAAGCTGGTTACACTGGTCTGAAAATGATCTGGAACTTCTTCAGAAAGTTAAATATGGAGTTAAAGATCCACCTCTTCCACTCCTACTTACAAACTCAAGATAAATAAAAAAGTTGTCTACCAATGATCTGTACATGAATGTTCATATAATGTTCCTATTATATATAATGTTCATATTATATATACGAATCTTATTCATATTAGTCAAAAAGTGAAAATGACCAGGCAGGTCTGTAATCTAGCTATGCAAGAAGCTGAGGCAGGAGGATCACAAATTCAGGGACAACCTGGGCAAATTTACAAGACCCTGTCTCAAAACAAAATTTTTAAAAGGGTTAGGATTTGGCTTAGTGGTAGAACATTGTTTAGTTTGCAGGAGGCTCCAGGTTCAATCTGCAGTACGACACCCACACAGACACAAAGTAAAAATTACTATCCAGTGGGAAATGAACATTGAAATGTGGCATTTTCATAAGATGGAAATCAGTCACAATAAGGAGGAATAAACTAAAATACTAATACAAGCTACAATATAACTGAAAATTGCAAATATCCTAAGTGAAAGGAGTCAAATCCAAAAGGTGTATATGGTATTACTTCATTAAAAATATCCACAGAAACTCGAGGGTATACATGGGACTTTCCACATGTGAAGGAGAAACACAGAAATGGTGTTTATTTAAAACTTAGAATCAAGATCCATTAGGAAAATGCAAGTCAAAATCACATTGCACATAGCACTTTACATTCACTAGTGTTGGCTAGAGCTGCAATATTGGGGGAAAGAAGATTGACTGCTTTGGGTACAGGCTTTTTTGGGGGAGAAGAGTAATAAAAATATTCTGAAATACCTGTGGATTAGAGAACCCAGGTGAGGTCACAATGTGTCACATACTTAGCACAGTGTGATTCCCCTGGCTGGAGGGGCACCACAGTGGTCATGAGACACTGTGTATGGAGAGAGCGCTCTTGTAATTGCTGCTGAAGAGTTCACACATTTCTACAACTAAGACATTTCCTAGAATGAAACCATCATCTAGTTCTAATCGCACTATAAAGTCTGTCTCCCAGCAAGCTTCCTCAGGGCACTCTGGACCTCATTGCTTCTCAGCCTGTGAATGATGGACTTCAACATGGGGGTCACCACACAGAAGAGCACAGAGACCAGGGTGTCCGTGTCCAGCCTTCTCTGGGCCTGTCATAGTGGAAGTTGGCTGTTCCTTAGAAGACCACCACGACAGTGAGGAAGGACACACAGGTGGAGAAGGCCTTCCTCCTGCCCTGGGCAGAGGGAATCCCCAGGATGGCCGCCATGATGAGTGCGTAGGAGCCTGCAGTGAAGAGGCAGGGGCTCAGGCCCATGGTGGCACTGACAACGTGGAGCGCAGACTCGTTGACAGAGGTGTCTGAGCAGGAGAGCATCAGGAGCAATGGGGTGTCACAGAGAAAGTGGCTGATCTGGTGGGGCCCACACAGAGTGAGTATGATGGCCAGCACCGTGTGTCTGACCAAAGTCACCAGCCCACAAAGCCAGGACACAGTCACCAGGCCAACACAGACCTTCACACTCACGATGACTGGGTACTGAGGAGGACGGCAGGTGGCCCCACAGCAGTCATACTGGCCACACAGCCAGTAAGAAGCCTTCTGTACCAGCACTTGTCACCAAAAAAAAGATCTGGAAAAGGCAGCCCTCATAAGAAATGGCCTTCTTCTCCCAGAAGAAGTTCACCAGCAGTACTGGGAGGGTGGTTGATGTGAAGCAGACGTCCAAGAAGCTCAAATTGCTGAGGAAAAAGTACATTTGATTGTGGAGAGCAGGACTAACCCTGGTGGCCACTATTATGAGCATGTTCCCCAGGAGAGTGGTCAGGTAAATGACCAGAAAGAGCTGAAAGAACCAGCCCTGTAGGTTGGAGTGGTTGGAAAATCCCAAGAAGATGAATTCAGTGACAAATGATTGATTGCTCATTTCCAATGTTGTCATAGCTACAAAACAGAAAAAAAGAGACCATGATGAGAATGGACTGAGAGCACCCCAAAGAGGCTTGTAAATCTGCAGCAACATGGCCAATAATATCAAATGAAAAGCAGCCTGGAGACTGATAACCTGTGGGACTGGTCTCAGGAATCAGACCCAAGGAGCTGCACACATTTGCCGGGGTGATGGTGGTTGGGAGTAACCAGAGAATTGCTAGAAGCCAACAGAAAGCCATTCGAACTCATCATGGTGTGAAGTCATTTCTCACTGTCTCAGTAATCTCAGTCTCCTGTTGTTCTTTTATGTAAACATAGGATTTTTGGAGAAGTTCACTTTCATTGCAAATGTTAAGAAAAAAATTTACAAAGCAGAGTCATCATCTGCAGAAGCAGTCGGTGTTGCCTTCACTGTTTTCCTATGTAGATTTATTCTCATTTTACATCAATCTTGATCTCTGTGTTCGGAAAGGCAGAAGTTAACTATTCCTGTACAATGCTGAAATTTTCAGGGCCAGAGCAAAATAGAGGAAAGAAGTTGATGAAGTGGGGTTTGACTGGCTATCTTAAGTATACAGGGAAGATCAGTGGAGTAGAAGGAGAATGAGAGGGCGGAGAGGTTTGGGAAGGGAGGAAATGTGAAAGGTTTTTAAGCAGATCATGTTATGTGCACATGGAAGTCTACCACAGGGGACTGCACCTGTATGTATATGTAGAAAGCATCAGTCAGAAATTAACAGATAAATGACCCAAAGAAAGATCAGTAGAGAAAGGAGAATGTGGGCGGGAAGAAGAAGGAGATCGGGGTGGGGACTGAATGAAGTAATTCAGATTCCATGCATGTAGGAACTTTTCCAAATCAACCCAAATCCTATGTATAACTATTATGCTCTAATAAAAAAATTTAAGAAGATGACATGATCCTATCAGCAAAGAGTGAGATTTGAATTCTTCTTGACCTATTTGTATACCTTTAATTTCTTTCTTTTGTCCAATGGCTCTGGCAATTTCAAGGATGAAGTTGAATAGATGTGGTGAAAGAGGAGGCACCCTGTCTTCTTCCAGTTTTTAGAGTGAATGCTTTCAACCTTTTTCCACTTATAATAATGCTTCCTTGGGTTTAGCATAGATAGCTTTTACAATGCTTTTACAAAGTTCCTTCTGTCCCTAGTGTTTCTACTGTTTTGACAGGTAGGGGTGATATATTTTGTTAAATGCTTTTTCTGTATCTAATGAGATGATCAATAAACTTACATCTCTCTAAAATAAACTTGATCTCTCCCCTTTGGCTAAACATTCAGATCATCTCCAGTCCTATAAATATTTTAATGAACATTTTCCTACATAAACATATGTGACCATTTCGAATTATCTCTTCAGAATAAAATTTAAATCTGACATAAAAAAATTTGTTGTGCAGTTTCTATTTAAAACTAGCTCATGGGAGAAATTATATTAAGTGAAATAAGCCAGACACATAAAGAGAAATTGGAGTTTTTCACTTCTTTGTGGAAGCTAAAAAGTTGATCTCAGAGAAGTAGGGAGTAGAGCGCTGGTTATTGGAGCCTGGGAGAGAATCACAAAAATCATTGTGAGTCTGATTTCTCAAAGACGCATGTGAAGGACTGCCTGAAACATGCCCTCTGAGTGTGGTCTTAAAAAAAATAAGAGTGAACTTCTAACAGGGTCCTCATAAAATCTCTCTTCTCTCCTAAGTGGGCAGCAGGAGGTCCATGGGTCTTGCTGCCTAGGAGCTAGCTGTGGTGTGCAAATGGGCAGGACCAGGACGTCTGGAGAATCTCAATAATCACTAGTAGACCGAATTCTAGGTGAGGGCAGGCTGGAAACAGGCCATCCAGAAGGAAATGGCTTGAGCTCTGAAAATGACAGAATCTGTGGATTTAGGAAACGGTTGTGGGTCCAATCCACTCATAACACCTACTCCCTGGGTCAGTCCACGGTTGCCACAGTTACCACAGGCCTGACCAGAACAACCCGGAAGGGGAGATGCACTCTGGCTTCCTGGCTTGGAGGTTTGGTCTGGGGCCAGCTGACCCATTGCTGCCTGCCTGAGATGAGGTGGGACACCGAGGTGGAAGAGAACAAGGGGGGAAGCGTCCCTAGCTCATGGCAGCCAGAAGGCTGGTGCGGGGGAGGGGAGGGGAGGAGACAGTTTGCAGGAAACAAGATGTGATTCCCCAGGGCATGTCCCCGGCCACAATCAACCTTACCACACTCCTCTCAGTACAGTGGGCCTTTCAGATAATTAACCAACAAAATGGATGGATCCACAGATTAGGTCACAAGTCTCACAGTCTAATCATTTCACCTCTGAACACTGCTACTGTGGCTGACCCTGAGCTTTTGGTGGGGGGATACCTTATTTATAAGCCATAATAGTCCCTACAGTCCATGTGCTTTTGTTAGAATACCTTCATGTAGTCTGGGAGAGTAATCGGGTACCAAAACAAGATTAAAAGGAAATATCTGGTAACTGAAGATGTGACATTTGGAGCTTGGGGAAAAGCTCTGAAGAAGAGCCCTGGGTAAAGCACTTTAAAGTCCTGGTGACGAGCACACAAGAGGGCACCTGGTCTGTGGGGTAGCTGAGTGGCAGTGGGATCACTCATTAAAACATAAAAAAAATGAGAAGGAGCATGTCTGGAGAGAGAAAAGGAGGGAAGGAGGTTGGGCCTGGAGTCTGGGTACCTTCGGGGTCTCCCTAAGGAGATTCCAGGAGGCAGCGGGACAGGTTCCCAGGAGATAGGCCTGGGAGTCATGGCTTAGAGTGACTGTGGAAGTCACAGGTGCTCATAAAGCAAAAAGATAGCAGGGTGAGGAGAGAGGGCCTGATAAAATGTGTGGAAAAGAAGGAGTCCAGAAGGAAACTCACCAGCTATCAGCAATCATTCTGCACCACAGTGTCAAAGCTCTGCTCTTTGTACCAGGCCTTATACACCCCAGTCTAAAACCTCTTTTCCCAATAACAGTCCTTCTGCACCCCAGTCTCCAACCTTTGCTCCCTGCAACAATCCTTCTCCACCCCAGTCTCCAAGATCTAGTCTCTGAAACACTTTTTCTGCACCCCAGTCTCGAACATCTGCTCTCTGCAACAGTCCTTCTGCACCTCAGTCTGAAAACTCTGCTCTCTGCAACAATCATTCTGCACCCCAGTCTCCAACCTCTGCTCTCTGTAACAGTCCTTCTGCACCTCAGTCTCCAAACTCTGCTCTCTATAATATCCTTCTGCACACCAGTCTCCAAACTGTGATATCTGTAACAAGCCTTCTGCACCCCAGTCTTAAAACTCTGCTCCCTGCTAGAATCCTTCTGCACTCCAGTCTCCAAATTCTGCTCTCTGAAAGAGTCCTTCTGCACCCCACTCTCGGACATCTGCTCTCTGCAACAGTCCTTCTGCACTGAAGTCTGAAAACTCTGCTCTCTACAGCAATCATTCTTCAACACCGTCTCCAAACTCTGCTCTCTGTAACAGTCCTTCTGCACCTCAGTCTCCAAACTCTGCTCTCTATAATATCCTTCTGCACCCCAGTTTATAAACTGTGGTATCTGTAACAGTCCTTCTGCACCCCAGTTTCCAACATCTGCTTTCTGTAACAGCCCTTCAGCACCCCAGTCTCCAACCTCTGCTCTCTATAACAGGCCTTCTTCACCCCAGTCTCCAATCTCTGCTCACTGCAACATTTCTTCTACACCATAGTCTCCAAACTTTGTTCTCTTTAACTGTCTTTCTGACCCCAGTCTCAAATCTCTGCTCTCTGTAACGATCATTCTGCACCTCAGTCTCCAACCTCTGCTGTCTCCAATGATCCTTCTGCACCTCAGTTTCCAACCTTTGCTCTCTGCAATGATCCTTCTGCACCACAGATTCTAACCTCTGCTCTCTGTAACAGTGCTTCTAAACCTCAGTCTCCAAACTTTTCTCTCTGTACCAATTCTTCTGCACCCCAGTCTCCAACCTCTGCTCTCTGTAACAGTCCTTCTGCACCTCAGTATCTAACCTGTGCTCTCTGTAATGGTCCTTCTGAACCACAGTCTCCAATCTATGCTCTCTGTAACAATCCTTCTGCACCTCTGTCTCCAACATCTGCTCTCTGTAACAGTCCTCCTGTACCGCAGTCTCCAAACTCTTCTCTCTATTAGGGTACTTCTGCACCCCAATTTCCAACCTCTGCTTTCTGAAACAGTCATTCTGCACCTGAGACTCCAAACTCTGCTCTCTGTAACAGTCCTTCTAAACCTCAGTCTGAAACCTCTGCTCTTTGCAACAATCCGTCTAAACCCCAGTCTCCAAACTGTGATATCTAAAACAATCCTTCTGCACCGCAGTCTCAATCATCTGCTCTCTGTAACAGGTCTTCTGCAACTCAGTGTCAAAAGTCTGCTCTCTGTAAAAGGCCTTCTGCACCCCAGTCTCCAAACTCTTCTCTCTGCAACGATTCTTCTGTACCTCAGTCTCCAACCTCTGCTCTCTGCAACAGTCCTTCTGCCCCCAAGTCTCAAACATCTGCTCTCTGTAAGATCCTTCTGCACCCCGTTCTTTTAACTTTGCTCTCTGTAACATTCATTCTGCACCTCAGTCTCCAACCTCATCTCTCTGCAACGGCTCTTCTGCATCCCAGTATCCAACATCTGTCCTCTGCAGCAGTCCTTCTGAACCCCAGGCTACAAAGTATGATCTCTGTAACAGTCCTTCTGCACCCCAGTCTCCAAACTCTACTTTTCGTATCAGTTATTCTGCACCCCAGTCTAAAACCTCTGCTCTCTGTAACAGTCCTTCTGCACCTCAGTCTTCAAAGTCTGCTCTCCACAACAGTCCTTCTGCACCCCAGTCTCCAACCTCTGTTCTGTGCAAAAGTCCTTCTACACACAAGTCTCAATATCTGCTCTCTGCAACGATCCTTCTGCATCCCAGTCTCCAACGTCTGCTCTCTGAAACAGTCCTTCTACATAACAGTCTCCAACTTTTGCTCTCTCCTACAGTCCTTCTTCACCCCAGTCTCCAACCTCTGCTCTTTTCAACATTTCTTCTGCACCCCAGTCTCCAACCTGTACTCTCTGTAACTATCCTACTGCACCCTGGTCTCCAAACTCTTCTCTCTGTAGCGATCCTTCTGCACCTCAGTCTCCAACCTCTGTTCTCTGCAACGATCCTTCTGCACCCCCATTATCCAACGTCTGTTCTCTGCAACAGTCCTTCTGACCCCAGTCTCCAGCCTCTGCTCTCTGTAACATCTTTCTGCACCCCAGTTTTCAAACTGTGCTCTAGGTGACATTCCTTCTGTACCCCACTCTCCACCCTCTGCTCTTTCTAACAGTACTTCTGTACCGCAGTCTCCATTTTCTGCTCACTGCAACATTTCTTCTGCACACCAGTCTCCAAACTGTGCTCTCTGTAACTGTCTTTCTGACCCTAGTCTCCAACCTCTGCTCTCTGTAACGATCCTTCTGCACCTCAGTTTAAAACCTCTGCTCTCTGAAACGATTCTTCTGCACCACAGTTTCCAACCTCTGCACTCTGTAACAGTCCTTCTAAACCTAGTCTCCAAACACTTCTTGCTGTACCAATCCTGCTGTACCTCAGTCTCCAACCTCTGCTGTCTGTAACAGGCTTACTGAACCCCAGTCTCCAACCTCTGCTCTCTGTAACGGTTCTTCTGCAAGCCAATCTCGAATCTCTGCTCTCTGTAACAGTCTTTCTGCACCCCAGTCTCCAACCTCTTTTCTCTGCCACGATTTTTCTGAACCTAAGTCTCCAACCTCTGCTCTCTGCAACAGTCCTTCTGCACCCAAGTCTCCAGACTATGCTCTCTGTAAGATCCTTTTGCATCCCTTTCTTCAACACTTCCTCTCTGTAACAGTCCTTCTGCACCCCAGTATCCAACCTCTGCTCTCTCTAAAAGTCCTTCTGTACCTCAGTCTCCAAACTTTGCTCTCTGTAATGGTCCTTCTGTACCGCAGTCTCCAAACTCTGCTCTCTGAATCAATCCTTCTGCACCTCAGTCTCCAACGTCTGCTCTCTGTAACAGTCCTTCTGCACCCTAGTCTCTAACATCTGCTCTGTACAAAGGTCCTTCCGCACCAAAGTCTCCAAACTCTGCACTTTCTAACAGTCCTTCTGTACCGCAGTCTGCAACCTCTTCTCTCTATAACGGTCTTTCTGCACCGCAATTGCCAACCTCTGCTTTCTGTAATCGTCCTTCTGCACCTCAGATTTCATACTCTGCTCCCTGTAACAGTCCTTCTAAGCCTCAGTCTGAAACCTCTGCTGTCTGCAACAGTCCTTCTGCACCCCAGTCTCCAAACTGTGCTATCTGAAACAATCCTTCTGCACCCCAGTCTCAACCTCTGCTCTCTGTAACAGGTCTTCTGCACCCCAGTCACCAAACTCTGCTCTCTGTAACAGGCCTTCTGCACCCTAGTCTCCAACATCTTCTCTCTGTAACGATCCTTCTGAACCTCACTCTCCAACCTCTGCTCTCTGCAACAGTCCTTCTAAACCGCAGTCTCCAACCTCTACTCTCTGCAATGATCCTTCTGCATTCCAGTCTCCAACAACTGCTCTCTGCAACAGTCCTTCTGCACCCCAGTCTCCAACCTCTGCTCTCTACTACAATACTTAGGACCCCAGTTTCCAACCTCTGCTCTCTGCAACATTTCTTCTGAACCCAAGTCTCCAACCAGTCCTCTCTGCAACTGTCCTGCGGCACCCAGGTCTCCAAACTCTGCTCTTTGTAGCGATCCTTCTGCACCTCATTCTCCAAACTCTGCTCTCTACCACGATCCTTCTGCACCCAAGTCTCCATCCTCTGCTCTCTGTAAAAATCCTTTTGCACCCCAGTCTCCAAACTCTACTCTCTGTAAACGTCCTTCTGCACTTAAGTCCAAGTTCTGCAATCTGTAACAGTACTTCTGCACCCCAGTCTCAAAACTCTGCACTCAGAAATGATCTTTCTGCACCTCAGTCTCCAAACTCTGCTCTCTTTAATAGTCCTTCTGCACCCAGTCTCCAACATCTGCTCTCTGCAATGATCCATCTTCTCCCCAGATTCCAACCTCTGGTCTCTGCAATGGTCCTTCCACATCCCAGTTTCCAAAATCTGCTCTCTGTAACAGTCCTTCTGCACCTCAGTCTCCAAACTCTGCTCTCTGATACAGTCCTTCTGGACCCCTGTCTCTCACCTCTGCTCTCAGTAACAGTTCTTCTGCACCCCAATCTTCAAACTCTGCTCTCTGTACCACTCCTTCTGCACTCCAGTCTCCACCCTCTACTCTCTGTAAAAGTCCTACTGCACCTCAGTCTCCAACCTCTTCTCTCTGTAAGATCCTTCTGCAACCCATTCTTCAAAAACCGCTCTCTGTAACAGTCTTCTGCAACCCAGTCTCCAAACTCTGCTGTCTGTAACAAGCCTTCAGCAACCCAGTCTTCAAATTCTGCTCACTGTAACAGGCCTTCTGCACCCCAGTCTCAAAACTCTGCTCTTTGCAACGATCCTTCTGCACCCCAGTCTCAAAACTCTGCTCTCTGTAACAGTCCTTCTCTACCCCAAGATCCAACATCTGCTCTCTGAAGCAGTCCTTCTGCACCTCAGTCTGAAATCTCGGCTCTCTGCAAAAATCCTTCTGATCCTGAGTTTCCAAACTTTGCTCTCTGTAACAGTCCTTCTGAACCTCAGTCTACAAAATGCTCTCTGTAAGATCCTTCTGCAACCCAGTCTCGAAATTGTGCTATCTTTAACAGTCCTTCTGCACCCCAGTCTCCAAACTCTGCTCTCTGTAACAGGCGTTCTTCACCCCAGTCTTCAAACTCTGCCCTCTGCAACAATCCTTCAGAACTGCTGTCTCAAATTCTTGTTCCTGCAACAGTCCTTCTACACCTCAGTCTCCAACCTCTGCTATCTGCAACAGTCTTTCTGCACCTCAGTCTCCAACATCTGCTCTCTGTAAGACCCTTCTGCAACCCAGTCTGTAAACTCTGCCCTCTGTAACAGTCCTTCTGAACAACTTGCCCAACCTCTGTTCTTGTAACAGTCCTTTTGCACGCCGGTCTCAAACCTCTGCTCGCTACAATGATTCTTCTGCACCCCAGTATCCCACCTCTGCTCTCTGCAAAAGTCCTTCTGCACCCCAGTCTCCAATATCTGCTCTGTGCAACAGTCCTTCTGCACTTCAGTCTGAAAACTCTGTTCACTGCAACAATCATTCTGCAACCCAGTCTCCAACCTCTGCTCTCTGTAACAGTCCTGCTGTACCACAGTCTCCAAACTCTGCTCTCTGTAAGATCCTTCTGCAAACCTGTCTCCAAATTCTGCTGTCTATAACAGTCCTTCTGCACCCCAGTCTCCAACCTCTGCTCTGTGTATCAGGCCTTTTGCACCCCATTCTCCAAACTCTGCTCTCTGCAACAGTCCTTCTACACTGGAGACTCTAAACTCTGCTTTCTGTATCAGTCCATCTGCACCCCAATCTCCAAACTCTGCTCTCTGTAACAGTCCTTCTGCACCTCAGTCTACAAACTCTGCTCTCTGCAACAGTCCTTCTGCAACCCAGTCTCCAACATCTGCTCTCCGCAACAGTCCTTCTGCACCAAAGTCTCAAAACTCTGTCTCTGTAACAGTCCTACATAAAGACAGTCTAGAACCTCTACTCTCTGCAACAGTGCTTCGGCACCCAAATCTCAAACCTGTGCTCTTGGCAACAGTCCTTCTATACCCCATGTCCAGCCTCTGCTCTCTGCAGCAGTCCCTCTGCAATCCAGTATCCAAACTCCGCTCGCTGTAACGGTCCTTGTGCACCTAATTCTCCAAACTCTACTCTCTGTAAAAGTACTTCTGCACCCCTTCACCAAACGTTGCTCTCCGTAACAGGCCTTCTGCACCCCACTCTCCGACATCGTTTTTCTATAACAATCCTTCTGCACCCCAGTCTCCAACCTCTGCTCTCTACAACTATCTTTCTGCAACCCAATCTCCAACCACTGCTCTCTGCAACAGTCCTTCTGCACCGCAGTCTCCTACATGTGCTCTCTGCAAAATCCTTCTACACCTCAGTTTGAAAACTGTGTTCTCTGAAACGATCTTTCTGCACCCTAGTCTCCAACCTCTGCTCTCTGTAACAGTTCTACTGCACCCTGGTCTACAACCTCTGCTCTCTGTAAGATCCCTGTGCAACCTTTTCTAAAAACTCTGCTCTCTTTAACAGTTCTTCTGCACCCCAGTCTCCAACCTCTGCTCTCTGTAACAGTTTTTTTGCACCTCAGTCTCAAACCTCTGCTCTCATCAAAAGTCCTTCTACAACCCATTCTCTAACCTTTGTTCTCTGCAACAGTCCTTCTGAACCACAGTGTCCAAACTATGCTCTCTGCAACAGTCCTTCTGTACACTAGTCTCCAACTTATGCTCTCTGTAACGGTCCTTCTGTACAGCAGTCTACAAACTCTGCTCTCTCTAACGGTCCTTCTGCACCCCACTCTCCAACCTCTGCTCTCTGTATCAGTACTTCTGCACCCCAGTCTCTAAACTCTGCTCTGTAACATTCCTTCTGCACCGCAGTCTCCAGCTTCTGCTCTTTGCGACCGTTCTTTTGCACCTCAGTCTCCAACCTGTGCTCTCTACAACAGTTCTTCTGCACCCCAGTCTCCAACCTCTGCACTCTGAAACAGTCCTTCTCAACCCCAGTCTCCAACCTCAGCTCTCTGTAACAGGCATCCTCTACTGCGGTCTCCAAATTCTGCTCTCTATAATTTTCCTTATGCACCACAGTCTCTGCTTTCTCTATCAGTCCTTGTGCACCCCAGTCTCCAACCTGTGCTCTCTGTAACACTCTTTCTGCAACCCAGTCTCCAACCTCTTCCCTCTAAAACAGTCCTTCTGCACTCTTTCTCCAAACTCTTCTCTCTGTAACAGGCCTTCTGCACCCCAGTCTCCAACCTCTTTTCTGTAACAATCCTTCTGCACCCCAGTCTCAAACCTCTGCTCTCTAGAACGATCTTTCTTCACCCCAGTCTTCAACGTCTACTCTCTGCAACAGTCCTTCTGCACCCGAGACTCGAACAACTGCTCTCTGCAAAAGTCCTTCTGCACCTCAGTCTGAAAACTCTGTGCTCTGCAATAATCCTTCTGCACACCAGTCTCCAAATTCTGCTCTCTGTAACAGTCCTGTTGCACCTCAGTCTCCAAACTCTGCTCTTTTTAAGATCCTTCTGCAACCATGTCTCCAAACTTTGCTCTTTTTAACATTCTTTCTGCACCCCAGTCACCAACCTCTGCTCTCGGTATCAGACCTTTTGAACCCATATCTACAACCTCTACTCTCTATAACAGTCCTTCTGAACCTCAGTATCCAACTTCTGCTCTCTGCAACAATCTTCTGCACCTCAGTCTCCAAGCTCTGCTCTCTGCAATGATCTTTCTGCACCTCTGTCTCCGTAGTCTGCTCTCTGCAACACTCCTTCTGCACCCCAGTTTCCAACCTCTGCTCTCTTTTAGATCCTTCTGCAAACCAGTTTCCAAACTCTGTTCTCTACAACATTCCTTCTTCATCCCAGTCTCCAACCTCTTCTTTCTGAAACAATCCTGTAGCACCCCAGTCTCCAACCTCTGTTCATTACAAAAGACCTTCTATTCCCCAGTCTCCAAACTATGCTCTGGGTAAGAGTTCTTCTGTATTGCAATCTCCAAACTCTGCTCTGTGTAATAATTCTTCTGCACCCCAGTCTCCAAACTTTGTTTTTGTAGGAGGCCTTCTGCACCCCAGTCTCCAAACTCTGCTCTCTGTAACAGGCCTTCTGCACCCTAGTCTCCAACCCCTTCTCTCTGCAATGATCCTTCTGCACCCCAGTGTCAAACCTCTGCTCCTTGCAACAGTTCGTCTGCACCCCAGTCTGCTCTCTGCAACAGTCAATTTGAACCCCAGTCACCAAACTCTGCTCTCTGTAAGTTCCATCTGAACCCCAGTATCCAACCTCTGCTCTCTGTAACAGTCCTTCTGCACCACAATCTCCAAACTCTGCTCTCTGCAAGATCCTTCTAGACCCCAGTCTCCAACCTCTGCTCTCTGCAACAGTCCTTCTGCACCCCAGTCTCTAACCTCTGCGCTCTGTAAGAGTTTTTCTATACCACAGTCTCTAAAATCTGGTATCTGTAACGGTTCTTCTGCACCCCAATTTCCAACCTCTGCTTTCTGTAACAGTCCTTCTGCACCTCAGTCTCCAAACTCTGCTCTCTGTAGCAGGCCTTCTGCACCCCAGTCTTCAAAATCTGCTCTCGCCAAGGATCATTCTGCACCCCAGTCTTCAACCACTGCTCTCTGCAATGATACTACTGCACCCGAGTCTCAAACCTCTGATCTCTACAACAGTCTTTCTGCACCTCAGTCTCCAAATTCTGCTCTCTTTAAGACCAATCTGAACCCCAGTCTCCAAAGTCTGCTCTCTGCAACAGTCCTTCAGGACCACAGTCTCCAAACTCTGCTCTCTGTAACAGTCCTTCTGCACCCCAGTCTCCAAACTCTGCTCTTTTAAGATTCTTTTTGCACATGAGACTCCAAACTCTGCTCTCTGCTACAGTCATCCTGCACTCCAGTCTTCAAACCCTGCTCTCTTCAACACTCCTTCTGCACTCCAGTCTCCAAACTCTGCTCTCTGCAACACTCCTTCTGCACTCAAGTCTCAAAACTCTGCTCTCTACAACAGTCCTTCTGCACCCCAGTCTCAAACCTCTGCTCTCTGCAACAGTCCTTCTGCACCCCTGTCTCCAAATCTGCTCTCTGCAACGGTCCTTCTGGACCCCAGTCTCCAAACTCTGCTTTCTGTAACAATCCTTCTTCACAACAGTCTCCAAACTCTGCTCTCTGTAAGATCCTTCTGCACTCCAGTTTCCAAACTCTGCTCTCTGTAACATTCCTTCTCCACCCCAGTCTTTAACCTCTGCTTTCTGAAAGTGTCTTACGGCACCCCAGTCTCCAAACTCTGTCCTCTGCAACAGTCCTTCTGCTACCCAGTCTCCAACCTCTACTCTCTGTAACCGTTCTTTAGCAACCCAGTCTCCAAACTCTGCTTTCTGTATCAGTTCTTCTGAATCTCAGTCTCAAACCTCTGCTCTCTGTATCTATCCATCTGCACCTCAGTCTCCAACCTGTGCTCTCTGTAACATTCCTTCTGCACCCCAATTTCCAACCTCTGCTTTCTGTAACACTCCTTCTCCACCTCAGTCTCAAACCTGTACTCTCTGTAACATTCCTTCTGCACCCCAGTCTCCAACCTCTTCTCTCTGTAACAGTTTTTCTATACCGCAGTCTACCAACTCTTGTCTCTGTAAAGGTCCTTCTGCACCCCAATTTTCAACCTCTGCTTTCTGTAACAATCCTTCTGCACCTCAGTCTCCAAACTCTGCTGTCTGTAACAGTTCTTCTGCACCCCAGTCTCCAACCACTGCTCTCTGTAACAGTCCACCTGCACCTCAGTCTCTAACCTCTCCTGTAACAGGCCATCTGCACATCAGTCTCCAAACTCTTCTCTCTGTAGCAGGCCTTCTGGACCCCAGTCTCCAAAATCTGCTCTCTGCAACGATCTTTCTGCACCCCAGTCTCCAACATCAGCTCTCTGCAATAATCCAACTTCACCCCACTATCCAACCCTGATCTCTACAACAATCCTTCTGCACCTCAGTCTCCTAATTCTCCTTTCTGTAAGATGCTTCTTCAAACCTGCATCCAATTTGTGCTATCTGTAACAGTCTTTCTGCACCCCAGTCTACTACCTCTGCTCTCCTAACATTCCTTCTGCATCTCAGTCTCTCAAATCTGCTCTCTGTAAGATCCTTTTGCAACCAAGTCTTTAAACTCTGCACTCTGTAACAGTCCTTCTGAACAACAGTCTCCAAACTCTTCTCTCTGCAACGATTGTTCTCCACCCCAGTATCCAACATCTGCTCTCTGCAACAGTACTTCCGCACCCCAGTCTCCAATCTCTGCTCTCTCTAACAGTCCTCTTTTAACCCCAGTCTCCAAACTCTGCTCTCTGCAACGATCCTTCTGAAACCCAGTCTCCAACATCTGTTTTCTGCAACAGTCCTTCTGCACCACAGTCCTCAGCCTCTGCTCTCTGTAAAATCCTTCTGCACTCCAGTTTCCAAACTCTGCTCTCTGTAACATTCCTTCTCCAACCCAGTCTCCAAACTCTGTCCTCTGCAACAGTCCTTCTGCTCCCCAGTCTCTGAGATCTGCTCTCTGTAACAGTCCTTCTGTACCGCAGTCTCCAACCTCTGCTCTTCATAACGGTTCTTCTACACCCCAGTCTCCAACCTCTGCTTGCTGTAACAGTATGTCTGAACCCCAGTCTCCAACCTCTGTTCTCTATATCTATCCTTCTGCACCTCAGTCTCCAACCTGTGCTCTGTATAGGAGTCCTTCTGCACCCCAGTCTCCAACAACATCTGCTCTCGATAACAATCCTATATCACAGTCTCCAACCTCTGTCCTCTGCAACAGTCCTTCTGATCCCCAGTCTCTGAGATCTGATCTTTGTAACAGTCCTTCTGCACCTGAGTCTCCAAGCTCTGCTCTGTATAACACTCCTTCTACACCTCAGTCTCCAACCTCTGTTCTCTGTAACAGTCCTTCTGAACTTCAGTCTGAAACCTCTGCTCTGTGCACGATTCTTTTGCACCCAGTCTTCAACTACTTCTCTCTGTAACAGTCAAGCTACACCTCAGTCTTCAACCTCTGCTCTCTGTAAGATCCTTCAGCAACCCACTCTCAAAATACTGCTCTCTATAACAGTCCTTCTGCACCCCAGTCTCCAACCTCTCCTCTCAGTAACAGGCCTTCTGCACGCCAGTCGTCAAACTCTACTCTATGCAAGGATCATTTTGCACCCCTGTCTCCAACCTCTGCTCTCTGCAATGATCCTACTGCACCCCAGTCTCCAACCTCTCATCTCTGAAACAGTCCTTCTGCACCTCAGTCTTCAAACTCTGCTCTCTGTAAAATCCTTCAGCAACCCAGTGTCCAAACTCTCCTCTTTGTAACAGGACTTCTGCACGCCAGTCTCCAAACTCTGCTCTCTGTAGCAGGACTTCTGCATCCCAGTCTCCAACCGCTGCTCTCTGCAACGATCTTTCTGCACCCCAGTCTCCAACCTCTGCTCTCTGAAATGATCTTACTGCACCCCAGTTTCCGACCTCTGATCTCTGCAATAGTTCTTCTGCACCTCAGTCTTAAACATCTGCTCTCGGTAAGATCCTTCTGCACCCTTGTTTCCAACCTGTGCTCTCTGCAACAGTCCTTCTGCATCCCAGTCTCCAAACTCTACTCTCTACAACAGTCCTTCTACACCCTAGTTGCCAACATCTGCTATCTGCAACAGACCTTCCGCACCCCAGTCTCCAACATCTGCTTTTTTCAACAGTTCTTCTGCACCTCAGTCTGAAAACTATGCTCTCTGCAACGAACCTTCTGCACCCCAGTCTCCTACCTCTGCTCTCTGTAACAGTCCTTCTGCACCTCAGTCTCCCAACTCTGCTCTCTATTTGATCCTTCTGCAACACAGTCTTTAAACTCTGCACTCTGTAACAGTCCTTCTGCAAAACAGTCTCCAACCTCTTCTCTCTTTAACAGGACTTCTGCAACACAGTCTCCAAACTCTGTTCCCTGTAACAGGCCTTCTGCACCCCAGTCTCATACCTCTTCTATCTGCAACGATTCTTCTCCACCCAAGTCTCCAAATCTCCTCTTGGTAACTGTCCTTTTGCACCCCAGTCCCCAAACTCTACTCTCTGTAAGTTCCATCTGAACCCCAGTCTCCAAACTCTGCTCTCTGTAACAGTCCTTCTGCACCCCAGTCTCCAAACGCTGCTCTCTGTAACAGTCCTTCTGTACCGCAGTCTCTGAAATCTGCTCTCTGCAACAGTCCTTCTTCACCCCAGTCTCCAACATCTCCGCTCTGCAACAGTCCTTCTGCACCCCAGTCTTCAAACTCTTCTCTCAGCAACGAACCTTCTGGACACCAGTCTCCAAAGTCTGCTCTCTGCAACAGTCCTTGTGCACCACAGTCTCAAAACTCTTTTCTCTGTAAGATACTTCTGCACTCCAGTTTCCAAACTCTGCTCTCTGTAACATTTCTTCTCCACCCCAGTCTCCAACCTCTGTCCTCTGCAACAGTACTTCTGCTCCCCTGTCTCTGAGATCTTCTCTCTGTAACAGACCTTATGTACCGAAGTTTCCAACCTCTGCTCTCTGTAATGGTCCTTCTACAACCCAGTCTCCAACCTCTACTTTTTTGAATCAGTCTTTCTGAACCCAGTCTCCAAACTTTGCTCTTTGTATCTATCATTTTGCACCTCAGTCTCTAACCTGTGCTTTCTGTAACAGTCCTTCTTCACCCCAGTCTCCAACATCTGCTCTCTGTAACAGTCCTGCTATACCACAGTCTCCAACCTCTGCTTTGTGTAAGGATCCTTCTGCACCCCAATTTCCAACCTATGCTTTCTGTAACAGTCCTTCTGCACGTCAGTCTCCAACATCTGCTCTCTGTAAGTCCCTTCAGCAAACCAGTCTCCAAACTCTGCTCTCTGTAACCGTCCTTCTGCACCCAAGTCTCCAACCTCTCCTCTCTGTAACAGGCCTTCTTCAAGCCAGTCTCAAAACTCTGCTCTCTATTGCAGGCCTTCTGCACCCCTGTTTTCATCCTAAGCTCTCTGCAACGAACCTTATGCACCCCAGTCTCGAACCTTTGCTCTCTGCAATGATCCTACTGCACCCCAGTCTCCAACCTCTGATCTCTGCAAAAGTCCTTCTGCACCTCAGTCTCCAAATTCTGCTCTCTGTAAGATCCTTCTGCACCGCTGTCTCCAATCTCTGCTCTGTGTAACAGTCCTTCTGCACCCCAGTCTCCAACCTCTGCTCTCCACAAGTGTCATTCTGCACCCTAGGTTCCAAACTCTGCTCTCTGCAACAGTCCTTCTGCACCCTAGTTACCAACAACTGCTCTCTGCTACAGTACTTCTGCACCCCAGTCTTCAACCTCTGCTCTCTGCTACAGTACTTCTGCACCCCAGTCTTCAACCTCTGCTCTCTGCAACAGTCCTCCTGTACTGCAGTATTCAACATCTGCTCTCTCTAATGGTCTTCCTGCACCCCAGACTCCAATCTCTGCTTTCTGTATCAGTCCTTCTGTACCCCAGTCTCAAAACTCTGCTCTCTGTAAGAGTCCTTCTGCATCTCAGTCTCCAACCTCTGATCTCTGCAGAGTGCTTCTGAAACTCAGTCTCCAAATTGTGCTCTCTGTAAGATCCTTCTGCACCCCTGTATTTAACCTCTGCTCTCCTAAACTGTCCTTCTGCACCCGAGTCTCCAAACTCTGCTCTCTGTAACAGGACTGCCGCACCTCAGTCTCCAACCTCTGCTCCCTGCAATAGTCTTTCTGCACCCCAGTCTCCAACCTCTGCTTTCTACAACAGTTCTTCTGGACCCTAGTTACCAACATCTTCTCTCTGCAACAGTCCTTCTGCACTCCAGTCTCCAACATCTGCTCTCTGCCACAGTCATTCTGCACCTCAGTCTGAAAACTCTGCTCTCTGCAATGACCCTTCTGCACCCCAGTCTCCTATCTCTGCTCTCTGTAACAGTTTTTCTGCACCTCAGTCTCCCAACTCTGCCCTCTGTTTCATCTTTCTGAAACCCAGTCTTTAAACTCGGCACTCTTTAACAGTCCTTCTGCACCCCAGTCTCCAACCTCTTTTCTCTGCAACGATTCTTCTCCTCCTGAGTCTCCAACTTCTGCTCTCTGCAACAGTCCTTTGCACCCCGGTCTCCAAACTCTGCTCTATGTAAGATCCATCTGAACCACAGTCTCCAACTTCTGCTCTCTGTAACAGTCCTTCTGCACCCCAGTCTCCAAACTCTACTCTCTGTAAGTGTCTTTCTGCACCCCAGTCTCCAAACTCTGCTATCTGTAGCAGTCCTTCTACAACTCATTCTCCAACCTCTTCTCTCTGCAACAGTCTTTCTTCTCCCCAGTCTCTGAAATCTGCTCTCTGTAACAGTCCTTCTGTATCGCAGTGTCCAACCAGTGCTCTCAGTTTCGGTTCTTCTACACCCCAGTCTCCAAACTCTGCTTTCTGTATCAGCCTGTCTGAACCCCAGTATCTAAACTCTGTTCTCTGTATCCATCTTTCTGCACCTCAGTCTGCAACTTGTGCTCTCTGTAAGAGTCCTTCTGCATCCCAGTCGCCAACCTCTGCTCTCGGTAACAGTCCTAAACCGCAGTCTCCAAACTCTGCTCTCATTAACGGTACTTCTGCAACCCAATTTCCAACCTCTGCTTCCTGTAACAGTCTTTCTGCACCTCAGTCTCCAAACTATGCTCTCTGCAACAGTCCTTCTACACCCCACTCTCCAAAATCTGGTCTCTGCAACAGTCCTTATGTATTACAGTCTGAAAACGCTGCTGTCTGCAACAAATCTCCTGCACCCAAGTCTCCTACATCAGGTGTCTGTTAAAATCCTTCTGCACCTCAGTCTCCAACCTCTGCTCTCTGTAAGATCCATCTAAACTCGAGTCTCTTACCTCTGCTCTCTGTAACAGTTCTTCTACACCTCAGTCTCCAACCTCTTCTCTCTGCAACACTTCTTCTGCACCCCAGTCTCCAACATCTGCTCTCTGTAACAGTCTTTCTGCACCTCAGTCTCCAAACTCTTCTCTCTGCAACAACCTTCTGCACCCCAGTTTGCGAACTCTGCTCTCTGTAACGATCTGTCTGGACCCCAGTCTCCAACGTCTGCTCTCTGCAACAATTCTTCTGCACCACAGTCTCCAACCTGTGGTCTCTGTAAGATCTTTCTGCACTCCAGTTTCCTAACTCTGCTCTCTAACATTTCTTCTAGACCCCAGTCGCCACCCTCTGCTTTCTGCAAGCGTCCTTCAGCACCCCTGTCTCCAAACTCTGTTATCTGCAACAGTCTTTCTGCTCCCCAGTCTCCAGTATCTGCTCTCTCTAATAATCCTTCTGTACCGCACTCACCAAACTCTGCTCTCTTTAATGGTCCTTCTGCACCCCATTCTCCACCCTCTGCTTTCTGTATCAGTCCTTCTGAACCCCAGTCTCCAACCTCTGCTCTCTGTGTCTATTATTCTGCACCTAAGTATGCAACCTGTGCTTTCAGTAACAGTCCTTCTGCACCCAAGTCTCCCACCTCTGCTCTTTGTAACATTCCTTCTATACCGTAGTCTCCAACCTCCTCTCTCTGTAACGGTCCATCTGCACCCCAATTTCCAACCTCTGCTTTCTGTAACAGTCCTTCTGCACCTCAGTCTCCAAACTCTGCTCTCCGTATCAGTCCTTCTACACCTCAATCTCCAACCTCGGCTCTCTGTAACAGTACTTCTGCACCTCAGTCTGAAACCTCTGATCTCCACCATCCTTCTGCACCCCAGTCCACCTGCACCTTAGTCTAAAACTTCTGCTCTCTGTAAGATCGTTCAGCAACCCAGTTAAAACTCTGCTCTCTGTAACAGTCCTTCTGCACCCCAGTCTTCAACCTCTCCTCTCTGTAACAGGCCTTCTGTATGCCAGTCTACAAATCTGCTCTCTGTAGCAGGCCTTTTGCACCCCAGTCTCCAAAATCTGCTCTCTGCAACAATCCTTCTCCACACCAATATTTAAACTCTGCTCTCTGTAATGATCATACTGCACCCCAGTCTCCAATCTCTGATCTCCATAACAGTCCTTCTGCACCTCAGTCTACAAATTCTGCTCTCTGTAAGATCCTTCTGCACCGCTGTCTCCAATCTCTGCTCTCTGCAACAGTCCTTCGGCACCCTAGTTACCAACATCTGCTCTCTTTTACAGTCCTTCTGCACCCCCGTCTCCAACCTCTGCTCTTTGTATCAGTTTTTCTGTACTGCAGAATCCAAACTCAGCTCTCTGTAACGGTCTTTCTGTACCCCAGACTCCAATATCTGCTTTCTGTATCAGTCCTTCTGCACCTCAGTCTCCAACCTCTGCTCTCTGCAACGATCCTTCTGCACCCCAGTCTCCAACCTCTGCTCACTGAAACAGTCCGTGTGCAACACAGTCTACAACATCTTCTCTCTGCAACAGATCTTCTGTACCTCAGTCTGAAAACTCTGCTGTCTGCAACGATTTTTCTGCACCCGAGTCTCCAAACTCTACTCTCTGTAACAGTCCTTTTGCCCCTAGTCTCTGAACTCTGCTTTCAGCAGCAATCCTTCTGTACCCCAGTCTCCAACATCTGCTCTCTGCAACATTTCTTCTGCTCCCCAGTATTAAACCTGTGCTCCCTGTAAAAGTCTGTCTGCACCCCAGTCTCCAACCTCTGCTCTTTGTAACAATACTTCGGCACCTCAGTCTCGAACTTCCGCTCTCTGTAATAGTCCTTCTGCACCTCAGTCTCCAAACACTTTTCTCTGTAAGATCCTTCTGAAACCCAGTCTCTAACATCTGCTCTCTGTAACAGTCCTTCTGCATCTCAGTCTTTAACTTCTGCTCTCTGTAACGGTCCTTCTGCACCCCAGTCTCCAACATCTGCTTTCTCTATCAGACCTTCTGCATCTCAGTCTCCAACCTCTGCTTTCTGCAACATTCCTTCTGCCCCCAAGTCTCCAACCTCTGCTTTCTGCAACATTCCTTCTGCACCCCAGGCTCCAAACTCTGCTCTCTGTAATGATCCTTCTGCACATCAATCTCGAACCTCTGCTCTCCGCAACGATCCTTCTGCACCTCAGTCTCCAACCTCTGATCTCTGCAAAGATCCTTTGGCACCCCAGTCTCAAAACTCTGCTCGCTGCAACAGTCCTTGTGAACCCCAGTCTCCAAAATCTGCTCTCTGCAACAGTTCTTCTGAACCTCAGTCTGAAAACTCTGCTCTCTGAAATAGTCCATTTTCACCCCAGTCTCCAACCTTTACTCTCTGTAACAGCTCTTCTGTACCTCAGTCTCCAATCTCTGCTCTATGCAACAGTCTTTCTGTACCCAAGTCTCAAACATCTGCTCTGTGAAACAGTCCTTAGACACCCCAGTCTCAAACCTCTGCTCTCTGCAACAGTCTTTCTACACCCCAGTCTTCAACCTCTGCTCTCTACAAAGTCCTTCTATACCCCAGTCTTCATACTCTGCTCGACCCAACGATCTTTCTGGACCCCAGTCTCCAACCTCTGTTCTCTACATCAGTTCTTCTGCACGCCAGTCTCCAACCTTTGCTCTCTGTACCAGTCCTTCTGTACTGCAGTCTCCAAACTCTGTTCTCTGTAAGGGTCCTTCTACACCCCAGTATCCAACCTCTGCTTTCTGTATCAGTTGTTTTGTACCATAGTCCCCAAACTATGCCCTCTGTAAGAGTCCTTCTGCAACTCAGTCTGCATCCTCTGCTCTCTGTAACAGTCCTTCTGCACCCCAGTCTCCAACATCTGCTATCTGCAACAGTCATTCTCCACCCAAGTCTCCAAACTCTGCTCTCTGTAAGGGTACTTCTGAACCCGAATCTCCAACCTCTGCTTTCTGTATCAGTCTTCCTCCACCCCTGACTCAATCCTCTGCTCTCTATAACAGTCCTTCGGCACCTCAGTCTTCAACCTAAGCTCTCTGCAACAGTTCCTTGTGCACGCAAATCTCCAACTTCTGATCTATGCATAAGTACTTCTGCACCCCAGTATCCAACCTCTGCTCTCTGTAACAATCCTTCTGCACCCCAGTATCCAACCTCTGCTCTCTGTAACAATCCTTCTGCACCCCAGTCTCCAAATTCTGCTCTCTGCAGCAGTCCTTCTTCATCACAGTCTCCAACCTCTGCTCACTGTAATAAGCTTCTGTACCACAGTCTCCAAACTCTACTCTCTGTTACAATCCTTCTGCACCTCAGTCTCCAACCTCTGCTCTCTGCAATGGTCCTTCTGGAACCCTTTCTTAAACCTCTGTTTTGCAACAGTCCTTTCGCTCCCCAGTATCAAATCTCTGCTCTCTCTAAAAGTACTTTTGTACCCCAGTCTCCAATCTCTGCTCTTTGTAACGGTCCTTCTGCACCCCAGTCTCCATCCTCTGCTTTCTGTATCAGTCCTGCACCACAGGCTCCAACCTCTGCTCTCTGTAACTGTACTTCTGCACCTCAGTCTCTTTACTCTTCTCTCTGCAACAATCCTTCTGCACCCCAGTCTCCAGCCTCTGCTCTCTGTACTCTTCTTCTGCACCCTAGTCTCCAACCTCTGCTATCTTCTAAGTTCTTTTGGCACCTCAGTCGCCAACCTCTCTTCCCTGCAACAGTCCTTCTGCACCCCAGTCTCCAAACTCTTCTTTCTGTAACAGTTTTTATACACCGCAGTCTCCAACCTCTGCTCTCTATAATGGTCCTTCAGCACCCCAGTCTCAAAACTTTGCTTTCTGTATCAGTCCTTTTGCACCTCAGTCTCCAACCGCTGCTCTCTTTAACTGTCCTTCTGCACCTCAGTCTTCAACCTATGATATCGGCAATTGTCCTTCTGCACCTCAGTCTTCAAACTCAACACTCTGTTACAGTCTTTCTGCATCTCAGTCTCCAAACTCTACTCTCTGTAAGATCCTTTTGCAAACCAATCTCCCATCTCTGCTCTCTGTAATAGTCATTCTGCACCTTTTCTCCAAACTCTGCTCTCTTTAACAGGCTTTCTGCACCCAGTCTCCAACATCTACTCTCTGAAACAGTCCATCTGCACAAAAGTCTCCAACCTCTGCTCTCCGCAACCGTCATTATGCACCCCAGTCTCTAACATCTGCTCTCTACATTAGTCCTTCTGCACCTCAGTCTGAATACTCTGCTCTCTGCCACGATCCTTCTGCACCCCAGTCTCCAACTTCTGTTCTCTGCAACAGTCCTTCTGCACCCCAGTCTCCAAACACTGCTCTCCATAACAGTCCTTCTGTACCGCAGTCTCCAACCTCTTTTCTCTGTAATTGTCCTTCTGCACCCCAGTCTCCAAACACTGCTTAATGTATCAGTCTTTCTCCACCACAGTCTCCAACCTCTGCTCTCTGTAACAGTCCTTCTGCACCTAAGTCTCCAACCTCTGCTCTATGCAATAGTCTTTCTGCAACCCAGTCTCCAACCTCTGCTGTCGGCAACAATCATTCTGCTCCCCAGTCTCCAACATCTGTTTTCTGTATCAGTCCTGCACCACAGTCTCCAAAATCTGCTCTCTGTAACAGTCCTTCTGCACCTCCGTCTCCAACCTCTGCTCTCTGCAACAGTCCTTCTGAACCCCAGTCTTCAACCTCTGCTCTTGGTAGTAATCCTTCTGCACCCCAGTCTCCAACGTCTGCTCTCTGCCACAGTCCTTCTGCACTCCAGACTCCAACCTCTTCTCACTGCAAAGATCCTTTGGGACCCCAGTCTCAAAACTCTGCTCGCTGCAACAGTCCTTGTGAACCCCAGTCTCCAACATCTTCTCTATGCAACAGTTCTTCTGTACCTCGGTCTGAAAACTCTGCTCTCTGCAACAATCTTTATGCACCCAGTCTTCAAACTCTACTCTTTGTAACAGTCCTTCTGTACATCAGTCTCCAACCTCTGCTTTCTGTAAGACCCTTTTAAACTTAGTCCACAAACTGTGCTCACTGAAACACATTCTGCACCCCCGTCTCCAATCACTGATCTCTGTAACAGGCCTTCTGCACCCCAGTCTCAAACCACTGCTCTCTGTAAGAGGAATTCTTCACCCCAGTCTCCAACAGCTACTCTCTGCAACGATTCTTGTGCACCCCAGTCTCCAACCTCTACTCTCTGCAACAGTCCTTCTGCACCCCAATTTTCAACCTCTGCTCTCTGCAACATTCCTTCTGCACCCCAGTCTCCTACCTGTGCTCTCTGTAAAAGTCCTTCTGCACCCCAATCTCAAACCTCTGCTCTCTGTTATGATGCTTTGCACCCTAGTCTTTAACCTCTGCTCTCTTCAACGATCTTTCTGAACCTCAGTCTCCAACTTCTGCTCTCTGCAACGATCCTTCTGCATCCCAGTCTCAAACATCTGCACTCTGTAACAGTCCTTCTACACCTCAGTCTCCAACCTCTGCTCTCTGCAACAGTCTTTTTGTACCCCAATCTCCAAAATGTGCTCTCTTCAACAGTCCTTCTATACGCCAGTCTCCAAACTCAGCTCTGCTCTCTTAAACAGTCCTTCTGCACCCCAGTCTCCAAACTCTGCTTTCTTTAACAGTCTTTCTGCATCTCAGTCTCCTAACTCTACTCCCTGCAACAGTTCTTCTGCACACAAGTCTCCAACATCTGCACTTTGAAACAGTTCTTCTCCACTCCAGTCTCCAATCTCTGTTCTCTGTAACAGTCCTCCTGTATTGCAGTCTCCAAACTCTGCTCTCTGTAACAGTCTTTCTGTACCTCAGTCTCCAAACACTGCTCTCTGTAACAGTTTTTCTAAACCTCAGTCTTCAACAACTGCTCTCTGCAACAGGCCTTTTGCACCCCAGTCTCTACAATCTGCTCTCTAGAACAGACCTTCTATACACCAGACTCCATAATATACTCTATACAACGATCCTTCTGCACCCCAGTCTCCAAGGTCTGCTCTCTGCAACAATCCTTCTGCACCCCAGTCTCCAAACTTTCCTCTCTGTAAGATCCTTCTGCTCCCTAGTCTCTAAACTCTACACTCAGGATCAGTCCTTTTGCACCCTAGTCTCCAAACACTGCTCCCAGTAACAGTTTTTCTGCACCTCAGTCTTAAACAACTGCTCTCTGCAACAGTCCTCTGCACCCCATTCTCCAACCTCTGCTCTCTAGAACAGTCCTTCTATACCCAAGCCTCCATAATCTATTCTCTGCAACGATTATTCTGCACCCCAGTCTCCAACGTCTGCTCTCTGCAACAATCCTTCTGCACCCCAGTCTCCAAACTTTCCTCTCTGTAAAATTTTTCTACACACCAGTTTCCAAACTCTGCTCTCTGTAACATTCCTTCTGTACCCCAGTCTCCAACGTCTGCCCTCTGCAATGGTCCCTCTGCACCCCACTCTCCAACCTTGTTCTCTACAACAGTTCTTCTTTACCACAGTCTTCAACCTCTGTTCCCTGTAAGGTTCCTTCTGCACCCCAGTCTCCAACCTCTACTTTCTGTATCTGTCCTTCTGCACCAGAGTCTCCAAACTCTGCTCTCTGAAACAGTCCTTCTTCACCTCACTCTTCAACCTCTGCTCTCTGCCACAGTCCTTTTGCACACCAGTCTTAAACCTCTGCTCTCTGCAACAGTCCTTCTGAACCCCAGTCTCTTACATCTGCTCTCTGCAACAGTCCTTCTCCACCCCAGTCTCCATCCTCTGCTCTCTGTAACAGTCCTTCTGTACTGAAGTTTCCAAACTCTTCTCTCTGTAACGGTCCTTCTGCACCCCACTCTCTAACCTCTGCTTTCTCTATCAGTTCTTCTGCACTCAAGTCTAAAACCTCTGCTCTCTGTAGCAGTCCTTCTTCACCTCAGTCTCCAACGTCTGCTCTCTGCAACAGTCCTTCGGCATCCCAGTCTCCAACCTCAGCTCTCTGTTACAGTCCTTCTGTATTGCAGTCTCAAAACTCTGCTCTCTGAAATGGTCCTTTTGGACCCCAGTCTCCAAACTCTGCTTTCTGTATCAGTCCTTCTACACCTTGGTCTCTAAACTCTGCTTTCTGTAACAGTCCTTCTGCAACTCAGACTACAATTTCTGCTCTCTGCAATAGTCCTTCTGCGACCTAATCTCCAAACTCTGCTCTCTTTAAAAGTCCTCCTGCACCTCAGTGTCCAAACTCTGCTCCCTGTAAGATCCTTTTGAAACCCAGTCCACAACCTCTCCTTTCTGCAATGGTTCTTCTGGACCCCAGCCTCTAACCTCTGTTCTCTACAACGGTTATTCTGCACCCCAGTCTCCAACCTCTGCGCTCTGTAATATTTCTTCTGCACTGCAGTCTCCAACCTCTGTTTTTTCTAAGGGTCCTTATGCACCGCAGTCTCCAACCACTGCTTTCTGTATCTGTCCTTTTGCATTACATTCTCCAAACTCTGCTCTCTGTAAGAGTCCTTCTGCACCTCAGTCTGCAACCTCTGCTCTCTGCAATAGTCCCTTCTACACCCCAGTTTCTATTCTCTGCTCTCTGCAACAGTCCTTCTGTACCCCAGTCTCCAACATCTGCTCTCTGCAACAGTCCTTCTTCACCCCAGTCTCTAACCTCTGCTCTCTGCAACAGTCCTTCTGCACCCCAGTCTCCAGCTTCTGCTCTCTGTATCAGTCCTTCTGCACCCAGTCTCCAACCTCTGCTCTCAGTAACAGTCCTTCTGCACCTCTTTCTGAAAACTCTTCTCTCTGGAACTATCCTTCTGCATCTCAGTCTCAGACCTCTTCTCTCTGTAAGAGTCCTTATGTACCTCAGTCTTCAACCTTTTGTCTCTGTAAGATACTTTTGCAACCCACTCTTTAAACTCTGCTCTCTGTAACTATCCTTCTGCACCCCAGTCTCCAATCACTGCTCTCTGTAACAGGCCTTCAGCACCCCAATCTCCAACCTATGCTGTCTATAATAGGCCTTTTGACCCCAGTCTCGAAACTCTTCTCTCTTCAACTATCCTTCTGCACCCCAATCTCCAACCTCTGCTCTCTGCACAAGTCCTCCTGCACCCCAGTCTCAAACCTATGCTGTCTGTAAGATCCTTCCGCACACCTGTCTCCAACCTCTGCTCTCTGTAAAAGTACTTAAGTAAAGCAGTCTCCAAACTCTGCTATCTGTAAGCGTCCTTCTGCACCGAAGTCTCCAATCTGTGCTCTCTGCAACACTACTTCTGCAACTAAGTCTCCAAACTTTGCTCTCTGCAATAGATTTTCTGCACATGAGTCTCCAACCTGTGCTCTCTGTAAAATTCCTACTGCACCCCAGTCTTCAACCTTTGCTTTCTGTAAAAGTCCTTCTGCAACACAGTCTCCAATTTCTGCTCTTCATAACGATCCTTCTCCACCCCAGTCTTCAAAATCTGCTCTCTGCAATGATCCTTTTGCACCCCAGTCTCCAACTTTTACTCTCTGAAGAATTTTTTCTTTACCCCAGTCTCCAACCTCTGATCTCTGTAACAGTCCTTCTGTACCACAGTCTCTTACTTCTGCTCTCTGTAAGATCCTTCTGCACTCCAGTTTCCAAACTCTGCTCTCTGTAACATTTCTTCCCCACCCAAGTCACTAACCTCTGCTCTTTGCAATGGTCCTTCTGCACCCCAGCCTTCAACCTCTGATTTCTGTATTAGTCTTTCAGCACCACAGTCTCCAAACTCTGCTCTCTGTTACAGTCCTTCTGCACCTCTGTCTCCAAACTCTGCTCTCTGCAAAAGTTCTTCTGCATCCCATTCTCCAACCTGTGCTCTCTGCAACAGACCTTCTGTAGCCTAGTCTCCAACCTCTGCTCTCTGTAACAGTCCTTCTATACTGCAGTCTCCAACCTCTGCTCTCGTTAAGGTTCATTCTGGACCCAAGTCTCCAACCTCTGCTTTCTGTATCAGTCCTTCTGTACCCCAGTCTCCAATCTCTGCTCTTTGTAACAGTCCTACTGCATCTCAGTCTCAAATATCTTCTCTCTGTAACAGTCCTTCTCTACCAAAGTCTCCAACTTCTACTCTGTGCAACAGTTCGTCTGCACCCCAGTCTTCAACCTCTGCTCTCTGAAAGATCCTTATGAACCCCAGTCTCCAAACTCTCATCTTTGTCACAGTCCTTCTTCATCTCAGTCTCCAACCTCTGCTCTCTGTAATAATCCTTCTGCACCTCAGTCTTCAACATCTGCTCTCTGCAACGGTCGTTCTGCACCCCATTCTCCAAACTCTGTTGTCTGCAAGAGTCCTTCAGCACGTCATATTCAACCTCTACTCCCTGCAAAAATCATTCTGCACCCCAGTCTCCAACTTCGGCTCTCTGCAACAGTTCTTCTGTACCCCAGTCTCCAACATCTACTCTCTGAAGAAGACCTTCTCTACCCTAGTCTCCAACCTCTGATCTCTGTAACAGTCCTTCTGTACCGCAGTCTCTAAATTCTGCTTTCTGTAAGACCCTTCTGCACCCCAGTCTCCAACATCTGCTGTCTGTATCAGTCCTTCAGAACCACAGTCTCCAAACTCTGCTCTCTTTTACAGTCCTTCTGCACCTCAGTCTCCAAACTCTGCTCTTTGCAAAAGTCCTTCTGTAACCTAGTCTCCAACCTCTGCTCTCTGTAACAGTCCTTCTATAGTGCAGTATTAATCCTCTGCTCTCGTTAAGGTTCATTCTGAACCCAAGTCTCTAACCTCTGCTTACTGTATCAGTCCTTCTGCACCCCAGTCTCCAACCTCTGCTCTTTGTAACAGTTTTTCTGCATCTAAGTCTCAAACATCTTCTCTCTGTAACAGTCCTACTCTACCCCAGTCTCCAAACTCTGCTCTCTGCAACAGTTCTACAAGCCAGTCTTCAACCTCTGCTCTGTGTAACAGTCCTTCTGCAACCCAGTGTCCAAACTGTGCTCTCTGCAACAGTCCTTCTGCATCCCATTCTCCAACACCTGCTCTCTGCAATCGTCCTTCTTCACTCAAGTCTCCAAACTCTGCTCTCTGCAACGATCATTCTGCACACCAGTCTCCAAACTCTGCTCTCATCAATGATCCTACTGCATTTCAGTCACCAACCTCTGCTCTCTGTAACAATCCTTCTGCACCTCAGACTCCAAACTCTGCTCTACGTAATATCCTTCTGCAACCCAGTGTCCAAACTCTGCTCTCTGTATCAGCCCTTCTGCACCCAGTCTCCAACCTCTGCTCTCTGTAACAGGCCCTCTGCACCCCAGTCTCCAAACTCTCCTCTTTGTATCAGTCCTTCTGCACCCCAGTCTCCAAACTCTGCTCTCTATAACAGTTCTTCTGTACCTCAGTCTCCAAATTCTGCTCCCTGTAACAGTTTTTCTGCACCCAAGTCTCCAACCTCTGCTCTCTGCAACAGTCCTTCTACACACCAGTCTCCAACCTCTGCTCTCTGTAACAATTCTTCTGCACCTCAGTCACCCAATTCTGCTTTCTGTATCATAATTTTTCACCGCAGTCTCCAACGTCTGCTCTCTGCAACAGTCTTTCTGCACCACCGTCTCCAACTTGTGGTCTTTATAAGATCCTTCTGCACCACAGTTTCCAAACTTTGTTCTCTGTGACATTCCTCCTGCACCCCAGTCTCCAAGATCTACTCTCTGTAACAGTCCTTCTGTATTGCAGTCTTCAAACTCTGCTCTCTGAAAGAGTCCTTCTGCAAACTAGTCTCCAAACTCTGCTCTCTGCAACACTCTTTCTTCACCTCAGTCTCCAACTTCTGCTCTCAGTTACAGGCCTTCTGCACCCCAGTCTCAAACAGCTTTTCTCTGTAACAGTTCTTCTGCAACCCAATCTCCAAACTCTGCTCTCTGTAACACTCTTTCTGCTTTCCAGTCTCCATCATCTGCTCTCTGTAAGAATCCTTCTGTACCCAAGTCTCCAATCTCTCCTCTTAGTAAAAGTATTTCGGCACGTCAGTCTGCAACATCTGCTCTCTGTAATGATCCTTCATTACCTCAGTCTCCAAACTCTGCTCTCTGTAACAGGCCTTCTACACCTCAGTCTCCAACCTCTTCTCTTTGGATCAGTCCTGCTGTAGCCCAGTAACCTTTAACTGCACTCTGTAACAATCCTTCTGCACCTCAGTCTCCCACCTCACCTCTCTGCAACGGTTCTTCTGCAAACCAGTCTCCAACCTCTCCTCTCTGTAACAGTTCTTCTACACCCCAATCTCCAACCTCTACTCTCTGCAACAGTCCTTCTGCACCCCAGTCTCCAACATCTGATCTCTGCAAAAGTTCTTCTCCACCCCAGTCTCCAACCTCTGCTCTCTGTAACAGTCCTTCTGTACTGCTGTGTCCAAACACTTCTCTCTGTAACGGTCCTTCTGCACCCCAGTCTCAAACCTCTGCTTTCTGTATCAGTCCTTCTGCAATCAAGTCTCCAACGTCTACTCTCTGTAACAGTCCTACTGCACCCCAGTCTCCAAACTCTAATCTCTGTAACAGGCCTTCTGCACCCAAGTCTCCAATCTCTGCTATCTGTAACAGTTCTTCGGTACCCCAGTCTCCACACTCTGCTCTCTGCAAAGATCCTTCTTCACCCAAGTCTCCAAACTGTGCTCTCTGCATAAGTCTTTCTGCACCCCAGTTTCCAAACTCTTCTCTCTGTAAGATCTTTCTGCACCTCAGTTTCCAAACTCTTCTCTCTGTAACATTCCTTCTGCACCCCAGTCTCCAAATTCTGCTCTCTGCAATGGTCCCTCTGCACCCCAGTTTCCAACCTCTGTTCCCTACAACAGTTCTTCTGTACAAGAGTCTTCAACCTCTAATCTTTTTAAGGGTCCTTCTTAACCCCAGTCTCGAACCTTCACTTTCTGTATCAGTCCTTCTGCAACACAGTCTCCAAACTCTGCTCTCTGTAAAAGTCTTTATGCACCTCACTCTGAAACCTCTGCTCTATGCAACAGTCCTTCTGCACCCCAGTTTTCAACCTTGCTCTCTGCAAGAGTCCTTCTGCAAACCAGTCTCCAAAATCTGCTCTCTGCCACAGTCCTTCTCCACCCCAGTCTCCAAACTCTGCTCTCTGTAACAGTCCTTGTGTACTGCAGTCTCCAAACTCTGCTCTCTGTAACGATCCTTCTGCTCCCCAGTCTACAAACTCTGCTTTCTCTATCAGTTTTTCTGAACCCCAGTCTCCAAAATCTTCTTTCTGTAACTTTCCTTCTGCACCTCAGACTCAAACCTCTGCTCTCCGCAACAGTCCTTCTGCGCCCCAATCTCCAACCTCTGCTCTCGGCAACAGTCCTTCTGCACCTCAGTGTCAAAACTCTGCTCTCTGTAAGATCCTTCTGAAACCCAGTCTCCAACCTCTGCTTTCTACAATGGTCTTTCTACACCCGAGTCTCCAACCTCTGTTCTCTACAACACTTATTCTGCACCCCATTCTCCAACCTTTTCTCTCTGTAACAGTACTTCTGCACCCAAGTCTCCAACCTCTACTCTATGAAACAGTCTTTCTGCACCCCAGTCTCCAACATCTGCTCTCTACAATAGTCTTTTTGCACCACACTTTCCAATCTCTGCTTTCTGTATCAGTAGTTCTGCACTCAAGTCTCTAAACATTGCTCTCTGTAACAGTCCTTCTGCACCTCAGACTCCAAATTTTGGTCTCAGCAACAGTCCTTTTCCACCACAATCTCCCACCCCTACTCTCTGCAACAGTCTTTCTGCACCCCAGTCTCCAACCTCCTCTCTGCAAGAGTCTTTCTGCACCCCAGTCTCCAACATCTGATCTCTGTAACAGTCCTTCTTCACCCCAGTCTCCAACCTCTGCTCTCTGTAACACTCCTTCTGTACTGCAGTTTCCAAACTCTTCTCTCTGTAACTGTCACTCTGCACACCAGTCTCCATCCCCTGCTTACTCTATCAGTCCTTCTGCACTCAAGTCCCCAACTTCTGCTCTCTGTACAGTCCTACTGCACCTCAGTATCCAAATTCTGCTGTCTGAAAACAGTCTTTCTGCACCCCAATCTCTAACGTATGCTCTCTGCAACAGTCCTTCTACACCCAAGTCTCCAAACTCTGCACTCCGCAACAGTCCTTCTGTACCTCAGTCTCCAAACTCTGCTGTCTGTAACATTTTTTATGTTCTGCAGTCTCCAACATCTTTTTTCTGTAATGGTCCTTCTGCACCTCAGTTTTTAACCTCTGCTTTATGTATCAGTCCTTCTGCACCAGAGTCTCCAAACTCTGCTGCTGTATCAATCCTTCTGCACCTCAGTCTGCAACCTCTGCTCTATGCAATAGTTGTACTGAACCCAAGTCTCCAAACTCTGCTCTCTGCAACACTCCATCTGCACCCCAGTCTCCAACATCTGCTCTTGTCAACTGTCCTTCTCCACCCTAGTCTCCAACTTCTGCTCTTTGCAACAGTCCTTCTGCACCCCAGTCTCCAACCTCTGCTTTCTGTATCAGTCCTTCTGCACCCCAGTCTCCAACCTCTGCTCTCTGTAACAATCCTTCTCCACTTCAGTCTCCAACCTCTGCTCTCTGCAACAGTCCTGTGGATCCCAAATCTCCAAATGCTACTCCCTGCAACAGTCTTTCTCCACCCAGTCTCTAACCTCTGCTCTCTGCAACAGTTCTCCTGCAACCCAATCTCCAACCTCTACTCTCTGCAATAGTCCTTCGGCACCCAAGTCTTTAACCTCTACTCTATGCAACAGTCCTTCTGCACCCAGTCTCCAACATCTGCTCTCTACAACAGTCTTTCTCCACCCCAGTCTCCAATCTCTGCTTTTTGTATCAGTACTTCTGCACTCAAGTCTCTAACCCCTGCTTTCTGTAACATTCCTTCTGCACTTCAGTCTATAAATTCTGCTCTCAGCAACAGTCCTTCTAATCCCAAATCTCCAACGTCTGCTCTCTGCAACAGTTTTTCTGCACCCCAGTCTCCAAACCCTATTCTCTGCAACAGTCCTTCTGCACCCCAGTTTCCAACCTCCTCTCTGCAACAGTGCTTTTGCACCCCAGTCTCCAACATCTGATCTCTGAAACAGTCTTTCTCCACCCTAGTCTCCAACCTCTGCTCTCTGTAACAATCCTTCTGTACTGCAGTTTCCAAACTCTTCTCTCTGTAACTGTCCTTCTGTACACCAGTCTCCATCCCCTGCTTACTCTATCAGTCCTTCTGCACTCAAGTCTCCAACCTCTGAACTCTGCAACAGTCCTTCTGCACCTCAGTCTTCAACCTCTGCTCTTTGCAATTGTCTTTCTACACCTTTGTCTTCAATATCTACTCTCTGTAACTGTCCTTCTGCACACCAGTCTTCAACCCCTGCTTTCTCTATCAGTCCTTCTGCACTCAAGTCTCCAACCTCTGCTCTCTGTACAGTCCTTTTGCACCTCAGTCTCCAAATTCTGCTCTCTGCAACAGTCCTTCGGCACCCCAATCTCCAAACTCTGCTTTCTACAACAGTCCTTCTACAGCAAAGTCTCCAACCTCTGCACTCCTCAACAGTCCTTCTGCACCTCAGTCTCCAACCTCTGCTCTCTACAATGGCCTTTCTACATTTCAGTCTTCACCATCTACTCTCTGTAACAGTCCTTCTGCACCTCAGTCTCCAATTTCTGCTCTCTGTATGATCCTTATGAAAAGAAGTCTCCAAACTCTGCTTTCTGTAACAGTCTTTCTGCACCCCAGTCTACAAACTATGCTCTCTGTAACAGGCCTTCTGCACACCAGTATCCATCTTCTGCTCTCTATAACAGACCTTCTGCACACAAGGCTCTGAACTCTGCTCTCTTTAACAGTCCTTCTGCACCTCAGTCTCTAACCTCTGCTCTCTGTAACAGTCCTTCTCCACCTCAGTCTCCAAACTCTGCTCTCTGTAAAATTCTTCTGCACCCCAGTCTCCAAACTCTGCTCTGAGTATCAGTCCTGCAGCCCAGTCTCCAAACAGTGCTCTCTGTAACAGTTTTTCTGCACCTCAGTCTTCAACCTCTGCTCTCTAGAACACTCCTTCTATACCCCAGTCTCCATAATCTACTCTCTGCAACGATCCTTCTGAACCCCAGTCTCCGACCTCTGCTCTCTGCAAGAGTCCTGTGACACCCATATCTCCAAATGTTACTCTCTGCAACAGTCTTTCTCCACCCAGTCTCCAACCTCTGCTTTCTGCAACAGTTCTCCTGCAACCCGACCTCCAACCACTACTCTCTGCAATAGTCCTTCTGCACTCAAGTCTCCAACCTCTACTCTATGCAACAGTACTTCTGTACTCCAGTGTCTCCAACATCTGCTCTCTACAACAGTCCTTCGGCACCACAGTCTCCAAACTCTGCTATCTTTAACATTCCTTCTGCACCTCACTCTGCAACTGCTGCTCTTTGCAACAGTCCTTCTGTACCCCAGTTTTCAACCTCTGCTCTCTGCAACAGTCCTTCTGCACCTCACTTTGCAACCTCTGCTCTTTGCAACAGTCTTTCCGTATCCCAGTTTTCAACCTCTGCTCTCTGCAACAGTCCTTCCTCACCCCAGTCTCAAAAATATGCTCTCTGTAACAGTCCTTTTCCACTGCAATCTCCAACCTCGGCTCTCTGTAACAGTCCTTCTGTACTGCAGTCTCCAACCTCTGCTCTCTGTAACGGTATTTCTGCACCCCAGTCTCCAAACTCTGCTTTCTGTATAAGTCCTTCTGCACCCCGGTCTCTAACCTCTGGTTTCTGTAAGAGTTCTTTTTCACCTCAGACTCCAACCTCTGCTCTCTGCAACACTCCTTCTGCACCTCAGTGTCCTAATTCTGCTCTCTGTAAGATCTTTCTGAAACCCAGCATCCAACCTCTGCTTTCTGCAATGATCCCATTGCACCCCAGTTTTCAAGCTCTGTTCTCTACAACACTTATTCTGCACCCCAGTCTCCATCATGTGCTCTTTGTTCCAGTCCTTCTACACCACAGTCTGCAACATCTGCTCTCTGCAATACTCCTTCTGCACCCCAGTCTCCTATCTCTGCTCTCTGCAACAGTCCTTCTGCACCCCAGTCTTCAACATCTTCTCTCTGCAACAGTCCTTCTCCACCCCAGTCTCAAACCTCTGCTCTCTGCAACAGTCCTTCTGCATCCAGGTCACCAAGGTCTGCTTTCTGTATCAGTCCTTCTGAATCCCAGTCTCCAACCTCTGCTCTCTTTAACAGTCCTTCTGCACCTCAGTCTCCAACCACTACTCTCTGCAGCAGTCCTTATCCACCCCAGTCATCGACCTCTGCTGTCGACAACAATCCTTGTAGACACCAATCTCCAACCTCTACTCTCTGCAACAGTCGTCCTACACAAGAGTCTCCAACCTCTGCTTTCTTTAACAGGCCTTCTGCACCTCAGTCTGAAAACTCTGCTCTCTGCAACTATCCTTCTGCACCTCAGTCTCCAAACTCTGCTCTCTGTAACAGTCCTTCTGTACCTCAGTCTTCAACCTCTGCTCTCTGTAAGATCCTTCTGCAACCCAGTCTTTAAACTCTGCTCTCTGTAACTGTTCTTCCGCACCCTAGTCTCCAAGCCCTGCTCTCAGTAACAGGTCTTCTACAACCCAATCTCCAAACTCTGCTTTCTGTAACAGGCCTTTTGACCCAAGTCTCCATTCTCTTCTCTCTTCAACTATCTTTCTTAACCCCAGTCTCCAACCTCTGCTCTCAGCAACAATCCTTCTTCACCCCAGTCTTCAACCTATGCTGTCTGTCAGATCGTTTGCACACCTGTCTCCAACCACTGCTCTCTGAAACAGTCCTTCTGTTCCGCAGTCTCCAAGCTCTGGTTTCTGAAAGGGTCCTTCTGCACCTCAGTCTCCAACCTGTGCTCTCTGTAAAAGAACTACTGCACCCCAGATCCTTCTGCACACCTGTCTCCAAACACTGCTCTCTGAAAAGTCCTTCTGTACCACAGTCTCCAAAATCTGCTCTCTTTTACGATCCTTCTGGACCCCAGTCTCCAACCTCTGCTCACTGCAACTATCCTTCTGCACCCCAGTCTCAAAACTCTCTTCTCTAAAACAGTTATTCTTCACCCGAGTCTCCAAACTCTGCTCTCTGTAACAGTCCTTCTGCACCTCAGTCTCCAACTTCTGCTCTCTGCAACAGTTCTTCTGCACCCCAGTCTTTAACATCTACTCTCTGAAACAGTCCTTCTACACCCCTGTCCAAATGCAGAAGAATGAGACCTGAACTATTGCTCACCTGCAAAAAATCAACTCAAAATGCATTAAAGACCCAGGCACTAGACCAGAAATTATGCAGTTTCTAGGAAAAAACAAAGTCAATACTCCAACCTACAGGCAGAGGCAATGACTTTCTCAATAGGATGCCAAAGCTCAGGAGATAACACCAAAAGTTAGCTAACAGGATGACATGAAATTAAGAAGGTTCTGCACAGCAAAGGAGACAATTAGAATATGAAGAGAGAACCTACGGAAAGAGAGAAAATCTTTATGAGGGGCTCTTCTAAAAGAGGATGAATATTCAGAATATTAATAAAGAACTCAAAAAACTTAACATCAAACACACAATTATTAAATAACCCAATTATCATATAACCCAATTACCAAATGGGAAACTAAATCAACTAAACAGACACGTCTTAGAAGAAAATATGTGAGTGGCCAACAAATATATGAAAATACTTGCAAGTCAAGACTACCCTGAGATTTCATCTCACTTCAGTGACAAAGGCAACCACCAAGAATACAAACAGAATCCAGTGAGACAAGGAGAGAATTGGAGAGAAAGGAGCACTCTCACCCTGTTGGTGGGCATTTAAATCAGCACAACCACCACGGAAATCGGGATGGAGGCTCCTCAGGAGTAGCCATTGACCACCCTGAGACCCAGCTCTACCTCTGCTTGGTATTTATCACAGCAGATCGAAGTCATTATACTATAATGACTCATACATGCCCATGAACCAGCCGAGGTGGCATCAGTGGACGAAAGGATAAAGAACATCTGGTATATGCACACTGGAATTTCATTCAGCCATAAAGAAGAACGAAATTATGTCATGCTGGAAAATGGATGGATCTTCAGAACATTAAGGGAAATAGGCAACTCAGAAAGTTAAGGGCTGTATGTTTTTCCTCTGTTAAAGCTAAAGGGGGAAAAGGAAGGAACGTTGGGAAGGGAGTCTCATCATGAAAGTTGAAGGAAGATCAGTAGAGTCAAGGCATTAGGGGAGGAGGTGACAAAAAGAGAAATATTGGAATGATATTGGCCAAAGTTCACGGTTATTTTGTGTGCATGTTCAAATATGTGTCAGCAAGTCCCACCATTATGGACCACTACAATGCACCAATGAAGTGTGAAAAGAAGAGTTTCACATTACATGGGACAGGCACTATTCTAGGAGGGTGCCCAAATTTCCCATCTATAAATACCACGATCATTTACCATTGTCAAAAATCTCTACAGATTCAAATGTTCTGATCACTGCTCCACCACATGGCCTCTTCTACTTCAGGGTCCCCTTATTCCCACTGAAATCAGGAAGCCCGTTTCAACGATGCCATCTGTTAATGTCTTCCCAGGCTGCCGAGAACAGCGGCTGCGGGTTTCACAAGGATCTGGTGCTGCCTTCTGAACGCATGTCCACGAGGCCTTGGCGAAGGCTGGTGCTCCAGGCCCTCCCTCCTCCAGATCCAGCTGTGAGGCCAGGGAAGGGGTCACATAACACGCCATCCAACACCTTCTTTATTTCTGATCACCATCCTCTCCATTATTCCAGGATCATATTGGTCATTGAACTTAAGCAAACACTGAGTCCAGATTTCAGTCCATCAACCAAAGAGAGTCTAGTAACCACTCCCCTTGGCTCAGGAAATTCCTTGGCCCTAACATTTCTGGTGATTATGTCCCTGTGACTGAATTCAAGATGATCCAGCAATATGTCCTGACTTCTTTGGTCTAGAAGACTCAAACAAATTCTCTTATATATTCTTAAGGCTCCTATTAACAAAATACAGTAAAATATTTACCTTTTATTTTGGTGTGACCATTATACTCTCCTGGGCTATATTTTATACTCTTACCTGAGGCGTTCTGGGATCAGACCCCAATTAAGAGTCTGGTGACAATGTGAAATGATGGATGAGCATCTTAAAGACAATTAGGCTGGGGATGTGGCTCAAGCAGTAGTGCGCTTGCCTGGCACGCGTACGGCCCGGGTTCGATCCTCAGCACCACATACCAACAAAGATGTTGTGTCCACCGAGAACTAGAAAATGAATATTAAAAATTCTCTCTCTCTCCCTCTCTCTCTCTCTCTCTCTCTCTTCCCTCTCCTCTCCTTTCCTCTCCTCTCTCAATCTCTCTTAAAAAAAAAAGACAACTGCTTAGGTAGAGTCACCATAGGGTCTTCAATTTAGGGTAAGCTAGTCTCCTAGGAAGAAGAGGGGCTGCTTCTGACAGCAAAAAGGGTTAATGGAGATTTCAGGGTTCAAGGCTCTGAGATTTGTCTGATTCCACTGCTATTTTACCATTCTAATTAACAGGGTCTCAATCATTTCTCCATTAATGTCCTAATTGACATAGAGAGACCTGGAGAAATTGTGGATTTACAATTTTCTTTGTACTTCTGCAATTTGGAGAATTGGATGTTTTATTCTGATATTAACCTTTATCAGTTTCCAGAGAGAAAATATTTCTGATGATCTGAACCTGACTTGAAGGAGGAATATAATGCTTGAACCTATCATTTTATTTCTGTAAGTCTCCCACTCCGGTCAGTAACAGCAGTCTGTAGTCATGTTGTAATGTTCCTTCCCACCGTGAAGGTCGATTGTGTTATTCCAAAGCTCAGTTTTCCATAGACATTTGAATTCAGGCCACTATAACTTAAAGTCTCTGTTGGGTCATTGCACACCAGGAATTATAAGGTCTCCTTTCCAATGGGCTGTGACATCATCAACATATTCAATTCCCTCAGGTCAGACATCCAACCTACCTAGTCAGATCTGTTATCTAGAACCATCTCTGATGTAAACCACTATTGTGGTCATTGCCACCGTGGTAAGGTAGAGATGAAGAACGACTCTTCATGTCTTAGGGTAGAGGAAGTTGACACAGAAAAAAGTTATAAAATGGTTGGAAAATCTGGAAGAAAAAAGGAAATAAGGGCAGGTGACACCACTCCATATATGGAAATTCTAAGTTCCCTGGAAAGAGACGCTCATTCCACGTTACTGTGACCCACTTTCAGGAACAGCTGTCTAGCAGCCTGCACACACGGATCCTTGCACCAAGGAGATTACTTCCTGCCTCTACAGGACTGGTTTGCTGCTGCTGCTATGGAATCCAAAAGAACCTGCTTTCTTCCTTTCCTTTCTTCCTCTCTGCCTAGTGTTTGGCTGATCTTGAAAGAACCTCCTAAAATGGAGGCCTGCAGGCAGGGGAGTGTGGGAAACGAGGTTCTCGTACTTTCTGTCCCTCTGGTGTGGGGAGAACACAGAAAAAGAGAGATGGTGCTGAACACCCACACAAGGTGTCCAACACACTTGAACCTGAAAGTGGGAAAAGAGTGTTTGTGAAAAGAGAGGAGAGAAAGGAGTCTCAGAGATTTTAAAAGTGGGAGTTGGAGTTGAAGCTCCAGATACAGACTCTCTAATTAGGTGCCTACAAGTTCCTGGGAGGCATCTTTTTTCAGATAACTGTATACTCCAGTTCGAAGACTGGTCTAGACTGGTCTAGACTTTGATCATGCAAAGGAATGCACACCCTCCAGCCTCAGGGCACTCTGGATCTCCTTGCTTCTCACTCTGTGAATGATGGGCTTCAACATGGGGGTCACCACACAGAAAAGAACAGAGACAAGGGTGTCCGTTTCCAGCCTTTTCTGGGCCTGTCATACTAGAAGTTGGCTGTTCCATAGAAGACCACCATGACAGTGAGGGGGGACACACAGGTGGAGAAGGCCTTCCTCCTGCCCTAGGCAGAGGGAATCCCCAGGATGGCCGCCATAATGAGTGCGTAGGAGCCTGCAGTGAAGAGGCAGGGGCTCAGGCCCATGGTGGCACTGACAACGTGGAGCGCAGACTCGTTGACAGAGGTGTCTGAGCAGGAGAGCTTCAGGAGCAATGGGGTGTCACACAGAAAGTGGCTGATCTGGTGGGGCCCACACAGAGTGAGTATGATGGCCAGCACCATGTGTGTGACCAAATTCACCAGCCCACAAAGCCAGGACCCAGTCACCAGGCCAACACAGACCTTCACACTCATGAGAACTGGGTACTGAGAAGGATGGCACGTGGCCACACAGCACTCATACTGGCCACACAGCCAGTATGAAGCCTTCTGTGCCAGCACTTGTCACCAAGAAGAAGATCTGGGAAAGGCAGACCTCATAAGAAATGGCCTTCTTCTCTCAGAAGAAGTTCACCAGCAGTACTGGGAGGGTGGTGGATGTTTAGCAGACGTCCAAGAAGCTCAAATTGCTGAGGAAAAAGTACATTGGAGTGTGGAGAGCAGGGCTGACCCTGGTGGCCACTATTATGAGCATGTTCCCCAGGAGAGTAGTCAGGTAAATGACCAGAAAGAGCAGAAAGAACCAGCCCTGTAGGTTGGAGTGGTTGGAAAATCCCAAGAAGATGAATTCAGTGACAAATGATTGATTGCTCATTTCCAATGTTATCATAGCTACAAAACAGAGAATAAGAGACCATGACGAGAATGGACTGAGAGCACCCCAAACAGGCTTGTTAATCTACAGCCACATGGCAAATAATATTGTATACAGAGATGCCTGGACTCTGGAAAGAGATGTATAGGAGTGACTTTAGAGAGAGCATAACTTTTCACAGTCTTTTGCATGGGTGCTCTTTTGTAAGAATAAATGGAGACTTGCTCAAAATGCACAACCAGATATCAACCCCTGTGTCTCATTGAAACTGCTGTATCTCCCTCCTAACACTGTGCTTCACTGTGATGAATTTTTTTTGTTTGTCTGTTATTTAAAGTAATAAATTTTAATTGTGGAAAAATGAAGAAAATGCAGAAAGTTATTCAGAAGAATAGAACAGGTCACAAAATCAAAGCTCTCTTTGCATTCATCCCATTCTACCTTTATCTATCTTTAAAATATACAAAGCAAAATTTCCCAGTATTGTTGTACTCTATTTAGTTGTTTGCCTTGTAATCTTACTTTCCTAATATGAAATTAAGTTAATATCTCCCCTTTTATTGAACATAGAAACCTTCCATTCCATTTACTATCATAAATATTAAAATAGAAGCTTTCATACATATGTATCTGTGATCATCTCTGATTATTTCTTAAAAGTAAAATTATAAGTCACCTGCTTTTAAATACATTGATCTATTTTTTCAGTAGAAACTCTTATTTTTTTAAGTTTTATAAGATACAAGAAATTTTGTCAAATGATATATACTTAGGTATTTTTCTTCTTCTGTATTATAAGATTTACCTCACCAAACATTACATTTCCTGAAAAAAAAATGATTGATACAATTACTGATTTTCTATCATGTTACCCATGCTAATCCGTGATCAATTGTTTTGAACTAAAATTTCTGTTTCTTTTCAATCTTAAATGAAAAATATTATAGTAAAACAGTAGGCTCTTGGTCCAGATAGATGTGGATTGAAATGCATCTGTTGTTTACTAGATGTTGTTTGTAAAAAAGTCAGCTCATCTCTATTCCTCAGTTTGTTCCTTGCTTAGGATATTAATGATTTCTATTTCACAACTGCTGAAAAATGTTTTGAGGTAATATAAGCTATGTGTCTGGCACATTACATTTACTCAGTGCCTTTTATCAAGTTAGAAAATGTCTATCCATTTTTTACTAGTGTTTTTTTTTATTTTTGGTTTATGTGTCCTGGGTTTTGAATTCAGATCCTTATGCATACTAAGCATGCACTATACCACTGGACTTTGCCCCTAGTTTCATTTAGTTATAGTTTTTATCATAAATAGATATTGAATTTTCTTATTTTCTCTGCATCTATTGAAATGATATATATTTTTTCTTATTTAGTCTGTTACTATGGAAATTCGGTTGATTGAATTTTTGAATATTGAACCAGCCTTGCATTCTGGGATTGATCTCAATTGACTGTAATGTTATCCTTATTCTATATGGCTGAGTTCAGTTTGTTAATATTGTTCCCTGCTTGCTTTTGTGTATTCTATTTTCGCTGTTCTCCAGAGATAATCTATTTCGTGAAGAATTCTCAGCTGTATTCTACTGTTATTTTCAGTCAATGCATGTTAGTGGACTAGTGGGAAATAGAGAAGGGATTTCTGATGTTTCCAGGAAGCCCTGCCTTAGGTACTGTAAACTCAGTCACAGGGATATGGCCTTCACAGTCACCGACTTTCTAGCAATATGGCTGAGCCTAGTTCTTATTCCTCCCGACGTTAGACATTTCGGACTGTTCCTTCCAATAGCTGCAAAGGTTTTCCGTTGAGTCTCCTAATGTAACAGTTTCTGTTACTCTTGCCCCTGAAGATTACAGCTTTTGTTCTATGCAAAAAATCAGGAAATGGGTCTGGGAAGAGTTTTGGCTGCTGTTGCTGCTCTTTGTTTCTCCACCTATCCAAGAAATGATACCGTTAAAGACACTTTCTCAGAATACTTCCCTATCTTCCTGGGAGCATTTGGTGGAATCCATAGATAAAAAGAAAAAATACAAACATCTTATGTCTATAGCCCTCTGGGTCTTTATGCTCTTAAACCACTCTATACTTAGTCTTTAGCAATCCATTAACTATTTTCTATTTGAGTTTTTTTTTATTATAAATAAACTCCTATGTATCTAGTGGGTTCTCCCATAGTTAAAAGAATGCCTGGATTATTTTGGTTGCTTATCTCTCCCCAGACTTCGGTTAGTTGTTTGCCTTATAATCTTCATACCTAATAAGTCAAGGAAAGTCATTAATTTGCATTTTCTTCTGCTCTTTTTGGTTATTAAAATGATGAAAACAACATGCTTTCTAGCTATTTCGATAGATACTCAAGGTGAAATTTGAAGTCTATACACTTACTTTTCAAAAATATTTAGTAATTTCTAATTTAGTTAAATATGTAGTTATTCTATTCAAAACAATCCCATTCCTAGCATATTTACAAAGAAATTAATGCACAGTTCACAAAAATTCTTGTGTAAAAATTCATAATAACTCAAACAAATATTATACCGTCAGCAGAAGGACAGAAGACAAATCACGGTTTATCATGCAGTGGAATAACGCAGTTACTTTAAAAACACAAATACTGAAAGATTAATAACATTGAAAAATCTAAAAAAATTTTTTCTGGGTGAAAGAAGCCAGATACAAAATATATACTGTATGTTTCTTTTAAATAAATTTCAAAAATTAACAAAACAGCTATAATGGTCCAGTAATAATTGTGTTTTTTTTTTTTTTTTTGGAGCTCAGGGGTGATATCAGTTGAAGCATGAAGGAATTTTCTAAAGTGATGGAAATGTTTTATATCCTGATTTTTGGTAGTTCATATATATGTAAAATATTATAAACCTGTACACTTTAGATCTGTGTATTCTTTGAGTACAAATTATAGTTCAATTTTTAAAAATAGCCTTATTTTAAAAATAAGTAATTAATGGGGAAGAGTGGTACCTGCCTGTAATCCCAGGTACTTGGGAGACTAAGGCAGGAGGATCATAAATTTGAAACTCTGTAAGGCCCCCCGCCCCAAATAATTGAAAGGGCTGGGGATATAGCTTCATAGTAGAGTGCCACTGGGTTCAATCCCCAGTACTGCAGAACGTAAGTAAGTAAGTAAGTAAGTAAGTAAGTAAATTGATAAATAGAAGTGAAAGCATTTTTTGAAGATGATTTTTAAATCAGGATTGGTTGGAACCACATCTAAATATTTTTATAGGTCTCTAAGAGGTTAAATATTTTCTTTCATTTTTTGCATTTCTCTACTTCTTTTTTTACCACAGTGATAGTCCAGGACATATCACATTTTACAAGTGACATCAGTTGTTTCCTGATCACGATATGTTTGAAGCAGTGAATGTGATGGGTGGGTGCTTTCGGTCTGTCTCACAGATACAAAGCCTTGCTCACCATGATGGATGGACGTGTGCATGTGTGTGTGTGTGTGTGTGTGTGTGTGTGTGTGTGTGTGTGTGTGTGTGTTATTGGTTGTGGGATTGATCTTGACTGAGAACACTGTCTTATAGTTAGTGGGATGGCAAGTAGGCTTCTCAGGCAACATTGATGGCAGAAATCTCAAAGAATATAGCAGGAATCTGCCATCTAAGGCTCAGCAAGCTCAGAACACATGCTTATCCTAATTGCTATAAATGGAAAGACCCTCACTATTGAGCTTCTCTGAGACCTGCATCAACTGGGGCTGGAGGAGGGAGCCCATTTCCATAGAGATGTACCCTGTTCCTATGGAGACTCCAGCTAGGCTTAAGGGGCTGGTGGGATAGTACCAGTGAATGCTGCCAAGCCCTGGGTTATTCTGAGGAGCCTGCTACTTCAAGGGAGGTGGCAGGGTATCAGCCTATGGGGCCGGGACTAGGCTCTGTGAAGTTGTGTCAGGCCTGATTTCTAAGCAAGGTACTTTGCAATAGAAACCTTGGAAAACATCCCACCCCCCACCATGCCATTGGTGAGAGAGCCCAGGTGTGTCTCTGGAAGCCAGGCTTGTGTATGAGCATGGACATAAATGATTGCAGAGTATCAACAATAGGGGACTATAAATCTCTTTCAGGTGAGTTCAGATTGAAAACAGGAACATCTGGAGGGAGATAGACTGGGTTTTAGAAAATCATCAGATCTCTGGGTCTAGAACACGCAGATAGACCCACTCATGGAATTGTGCGTGTGAGTCCAAAGAGCAGGGGTCCATAACTGTGAAACCTGGTTCCCCAGGTTTTAGACACACCTGTTTAGTTCAAAAGAGTGGTCTGAGTGCTAAAACAAGATCAAAATGAAGTGGTCTGTATCTGAAGACGTGCTGTGTTGAAGGTGGGAGAAAATCTCTGCAGCCCTCATGAAGAAGGATATAAAGAACTTTAAAGTCCTAGTTGAAGAGGACACGGTATAGACAACAAATCAGTTTGGGCAGGCTGGCTAGCTGGTGGGATCACTCAGGAAAACAGGAATATGTGAGGAATAGCAGATGTAGAGGAGGGTTTGGTGGATTTGATTTGAATAATGTTGAATGTGAGTTATCTGTGGGATAATCACGTGGAAATGCCCTTCACAGACAGCCTAGAACTGCAGGTGTGGATTTGGGAGTCATTGTCTTGAAGGCAACTGTTACAGCAAAGGGTGAATATGAAATCCCCCAGAATAGAGAAAGTAGAGAAGGAAATAGAGAAAGTAGGGATTCTTGTGATACTTGGTGTTCACGAAAATTGTAGTAAAAGTTTATCCAGAAATGACTAAAAACACCACACTTTCTAGGTCAGTTGTAGGTATCGCTTTCTCTAAATAATTTCCCTAAACAAGAGGAAATACAATAAATCAACTTTGAAATGGAGCTGGAAGCTACATGCACTTGACATTTCTTATGTTCTCTGTTTTCTCTATCAACTACCTGGATGAACTTCAAGTCATTTAGAAATCAGTGACATGTACTTTCTTTTAACTCCCCGTATCAAAAAGATCAATATGACAATATCTTTTATAGGTAGATATCTAGATGTTTTTAGAAAAAGAAATAAAATTCTACATAGAAGGCAGTTACAGCAGATTTTAGTATGGGAAATTGGTACATGGTCTGTGGATTTGTAAAAGGGAAAACTAAACGTAAATGTTCAGGGATTTAAAAATACAATCTCTGAAGTTGTGCATACTGCTGTTGTAAAGGTCTTAAATATAAAGGTCAGTTCAGGAGGGACAATTTCATGGGGCATTAAAAAAATCTCCCAATGTATGTTTATATAAATTTATCTACATATAAGTTTTTCCTTGGTTTTACTGGCTAATTTCTTGTAGGTCACTGGTGTGGGGTAGGGTGAAGGATGATACCCAAACAATTTTTCTTATTCTCTATGCTCTTTATTAATGTAGGGCATTAGATTGAATCATCATCATGGTCACCATTAGAATCCATTATTAACAATCATAACTCATGAATGACACTTTGTGACACAATATGTACTTGCTCCTTAGAATTTATATAATGCAGCATAGGAATTCAATCAACTTAATAGTAAACCCTCTGTTCTGCAATAATAATAACCATAATCATCATAATCATCTAGGGCATATTTCATAGAAAAATAATTTGAGTGTGAGTCTTCTTAGATTGCTTCAATACATATAAATGCCTGACTTTAAAAACTTTGTTTAATGTAGTTTAAAAGTGGCGTGTTTTCTGTAAAAATTAGATTGAATTTCGGATAATCCATTCTATCAAAACTCAGTGAATTTCTTTAAAAAGATGAATTTTTACATACCTGAATCCAATCAGGATTTTTCAAATTGAGTAACGAATAGAGACACACATTAGATTAAAATACCTAACAATTATTATATGCCTATAAGACTTTTACATGCATTAACTTATTTGGTTTACACAACAACCTTTAAGATAACCTATTATCCCCATTTTACATAAAAAAGAATTGAAATTAATGCACAATATATTAGTGCAAGTAGGAAAACATCAATGAATCCCTTTAATTGCATAATGTACATTAATTTGTACATTTAATATGTATTAACAATTATGATTTAAGAAACAAAAAAGAAATTGACTCAGAAAATTTGTCATGCAATAAGTATTATTTGTAGTGATACTTTGTTACTTGATGATAATACCATATATTAGTAAATTGTCATATTATCTTCAATGCCCAGACATTCTTGTCTTTGGTTCTAATAACTCATTGCACATGATTTATAGGCCAACACAGCTTTCATTAAAATTCAAAATTTTAGAGCCTTAAAAAGCTTAAAGTATTTAAATTTCAATAGAAAGTCGGTGCATCAGTTAAGCACAACTAATTTTAAAATCTAAATATAATCAAAATAAAATAAATAAGTCTAGAATCTTAAAAGAAGAACTTTTATTTATTTATTTTTTTTTTTGCTTTTGCAATAAATGAAATGTTTTGCTGACTAACTTTAGGGATTCATTTCCTCAAACAAAAAAAAGTAAATGGGCATGACTAAAACGAGGAAGAATGGTGTGATCATGAAAACCCTTATGCACATCAGGGAAACAATGATTCCTATTTGATCTCAATAGCAAAAGCAATGATTAAAATTTTTAAATCCAATTTTCATGTTGCCCAGTAAATTGCTTAAAACACACACACACACACACACACACACACACACACACACACACACACACAGTACAAGTTCAATTTATTCAGAAAAAATATCTGAATGATTTCAGGTGCTTGTGGCAATGTGAATTTATTACTGTGAAATCTATGAGCTATCTGGCCTGGTCCAGAGTTGTCCTCATATCCTTCTATGTGGTGTGGGTGCTTGGAGCTGAGGGCAAGATCAGAGGTCATTGTGCAGAACAGTTGGCCTCAGTCAGTGAGTTCCAAGTGTTCCCAGTGATGCTGGTCCAAGGACACACTTTGCGGGAGGCTGGGCTATTTCACTTAAAATGCAGGGATGCCCTTACCCCTAACTGGTAGGTTTAAAATCTTAACAAATTCACCAGAAAAAAGCTTCCCTCCTGTCTTGGAGATTCAGCAATCAATTCAGCATTTAACATCTCTTTCAGTTCTGTTTTATTGGGGCCGGGGTGTAGAAGGGCAGTTACCGGAGACTGAACTCAGGGGCTTGCCCACTGAGCCACATACCCAGCCCTATTTTATATTTGATTTAGTGACAGGGTCTCACTGAGTTTCGTGGTGCCTTGTTTTTGCTGAGGCTGTCTTTGAACTCACTATCCTCCTGCCTCAGCCTCCTGAGCTGCTTGGTTACAGGCCTGCACCACTGTGCCAGCTCTTTCAGTTCTTTTTATTTCACCTGTGCTTCTTCTAGCATAAAGGGGAAAGGGAAGACAAATTATTACCTCTTACGATATGTCAGAGCCTTCTAGTTATAAAATTGTTCAAAATAAAAATTCTCTTTTCCATTTAGGATTTTAAAATTTCTTTTCTTGGTAGTGGTTAGTTTCAATTCAAACCAATTTTGTTCCTATACAGGGTCTAATTTAGTCCTAAGCCAGATCTACTAAGAAACTCAAAGAGGATAAGATCTGATCCTTGTGATGCTGCACCACTCCCCTGACTCAGGCAATGGCAAGGCCCTACTGAGGTGGATGGCACAAGGCATCCATCCTCTGGAGGAGCGCAGTATGTTTCTGGGAATGGGCTGATTTGTTTTTGTATTCCTTTAATAAGTATAGTTTTGATTTCTCATATAACCATTAAGTATAAAAAAAAATCATGACTTTCCCAATTAATGCAACTACTTCTAAAGCATAGATCTGTGTGCTCTAAATGCGATGATTTAGCTGTGGAGGGTAAATTGTTAATGTCGAAAGAAAAACTCCCTGTATTCCTTTCAAGGAAGTTTTTGAGAAATTAAATTGCAATTTAGAGAAGGAAAATTAATGTTAAGAAGATAGATTAGTGCTTAGTACTGGGCAACTTGTTCTTGTTCCTGTGCACAATGGTTTATGCTCTTACTTTTGTTTGATTACAAGTAATAACAAATCAACTACTTGCCATAACCATGGCACCGGTTCCAGTCAGTATGTCAAGAAAGAATAGTCAAGGTATAGGCCAATAGTTTGGGACATTTGTAACTATTATTAAAAGTTAACTAATCAGAAAAAGCTCAAAGCATAACTCGAACTGAAAGTACAAATGCTTGCTTATGCATAAGCCAAGATACATTCTTCTATTCTAATTGTAGCTACGTAATATTTTGTTTTGTTTGAATAATGATTCTTGTTATGTAACCACAAAGTACTGTAAGCCTGCGAAAATAAGAAGTATATATGATCAACTTCACAAGTAAAGACTGGGATCAACACCTTCACTTTGGTGTCTGTGTTGTTTCTCCACCCCCTCTTTCACCGACTCCTCACCAAATGTTCGTCTCCTGAGACCCCCTGTTAGAGCTGGTCTCCGACACTGTCCTTCAACCAACTTACAATCTAATGGGAAGATGAACTCAATATATGCAGGAAACTTGGTAACAATTCTATGTAATCTACAAATTATCATTATTTTCCCTTAGTGTTTGCTTGGGCAGCTCTGGGAATGAAGCACTTAATACTTGTCAAAGCCCCTCATTCCATCTTGAATATGTGCTCTGCCAGGTCCTAGTTGGGCCTCTCAATTGTGTTCTAAACACTAGGGCAACACCTTGTGTAAATGTGCACTCAGTAAAGGTTTGAAGAATGAAGAAGGTCTGTCAAGTACATCCATGGAGCAGAGTTTTTAAAAGATTCTTTAAATACGGTACTTTGTGCGACCTAAAGGATCTAACAGAGACTTGACAAGAGGCGAGAGGACATTTCTATTCAGTGGTTCTGGTGCAGATATTTTGCTGAGAAAAATAAAGCCTCTGTGGGCATAAGTGAGGCAGCATAGCCCAGCGGCTTCTGAGGAACTCAGTGTCTCCTGTCTCCTAAACATATCTCTTATGGAGACCATCGGCTCAGTTCCTAAAGAACAAGCAGCTCTGCATCTTTCTTTCCCAATCAGTCATCTCAAAGTCAGGTGACCGAGAATGAAGTCACTTATGAGCGACCCCAAAATATAATATTTCTAAAGAAGGGGGGTTGTGTATGAAGTAGATTACTGACAAGCTTCAGGGATTTATTACAGTTAATAAATTGCTTGCAACTCCCTTCCTCAAGCATCCATGTGTTGTAAGATAAAAATGAAAACCCCTAGTTAGTGAATGAATACGTTTCTAAACATAACTTCTTCTACAATAATGATTTTTATTTAAACCGATATTTTGGTAGGTCTATTGTTATGCTATATTGTATCATAATGGGAATGTGTCCCTATATTTTCTCCCTAAAAATTATTCCTTTCTGTCCTGCTCTTCAAAAGCAGAAAATTAACCCTTAGAATTATCTATTGTTTACCATAAGTAATTTTCCACACACATCATCTCACTTAAGGAATTTAGGCATCCCAGGGTTTCTGGTTATGTTTTGGGTTTTCTTCCAGTACTGGAGGCATCATGCTAAATCCCTCAGGTTTTGTGATAACCTCTGAAGTTATTTCTACTCTGGCAATACAAGTAGTATTGTGGAAACTTAGACACACATAGAAAAGGTGCTACGATAGGTCATTACATAAATGCCATCAAAATGGTAAAGAAAATATGTACAATATTCTGTAATATATTTTTAAGGTGTAGGTATATCCTGATTCTGGGATAGTGTTATTGAAAATTGCGATGGTAAATAAACATCTTAGCAGCAACTCTCACAGAGAGGCGTAGATTTCTGGTTTTGGTGTGGCCCTTGCTGCTCTCCATAATAGCACCTGGGCTGCAAAGAAAGCTCTTTCTAAAACTGGCTTTGGGTCTCCATTCACCACATAACGGACCTGTTATTCTGAAAGTTGCCTGTCGCATATCAGTGGCCTCATGAAAGAGTCAAAATTTTTTGATCTCTCACAATTCATTTTCCTGTGATGGACATTTATAGAGGTTTGGGGCTTACCTGTTGAAAATGTGCATCGAGCCTTTCCTCTGCAGCTCCTCTGTACTCCTCAATGTGCAAACACAACTCAAGGGCAACGGCTTGAGTTCAACTGCAACAATGAAGAGCAGTTAATTCGCTGTTTGATTCATTAATATCTTGGCAATCACCTGTACCCAGCATGCAGCGAGAAAATCAGTGTCCTCTCTCTTCTGGGATGTGGGTGAGCGAAGTTCAGAGTGAGATTTCTGCTAAGAAGTTTTGGGTGGCTGAAACCTCAAGACTGCCTTCCCTTCCCACTAGGGAGAGAAGGGGTCAGGGTGGGTGTACACTTATTGGGATGGATTTTGCACGGCATATGAAGTTTTTTCTTTATGTTACATACTTTGCCGGATGGACAGTTATCAGAAGCCACAATATTAAAAACATCCCCACTATCTTCAGCTGATCCACTCCTGCTAAGGGCTGATCCCTTAACAAACCCTGTATGACTTCGTGCCCCTTAATTTTATGATCCTGCTCCTGACCTGGTAAAGAATTTGTTTGCTATGGAGTTTAAAAGTAGGGGAAAAAAAAGAGTCATCAAACAACTCTTTCGAGCACAGATGGAGAAAAGAAAACAAGCTTGAAAGTCTTGTAGTATTTTACTGCACAAAAATAAAAATAAAAGTATTAGATAAAGAGGTAAGTCTCTAAAACTTAAATTTTCTCATAATACAATAGGGTTTTCCTCATGCTTAGGAGAGACACATAAACAGTACTCCTAAAAGATCTTAGAATGATTAGCCATCAGGGAAAGGCAAAGCTAAAGCACATTTGATGAAGCACTTCACACATTCCAGGGAATGTGTGAAGGAATGATTATGATGTGTTGTTAAGGGAGTGAGGAAATCAGAAGCTTTATTCACCACTCTTAATAATGAGGTAAGTTGGTTTCACTGGTCTGAAAATGATCTGGAACTTCTTCAGAATGTTAAATATGGAGTTAACGATCCACCTCTTCCACTCCTACTTACAAACTCAAAATAAATAAAAAAGTTGTCCACCAATGATTTGTACATGAATGTTCATATAATGTTCATATTATATATAATGTTCATATTATATATACGAATCTTATTGATATTAGTCAAAAAGTGAAAATGACCAGGCAGGTCTGTAATCTAGCTACTCAAGAAGCTGAGGCAGGAGGATCACAAATTCAGGGACAACCTGGGAAAATTTACAAGACCCTGTCTCAAAACAAAATTTTTAAAAGGGTTGGGCTTTGGCTTAGTGGTAGAACATTGTTTAGTGTGCAGGAGGCTCCGGGTTCAATCTGCAGTACGACACCCACACAGACAATGTAAAAATTACTATCCAGTGAGAAATGAAAAAAGAAATGTGGCATTTTCATAAGATGGAAATCAGTCACAATAAGAAGGAATAAACTAAAATACTTATAGAAGCTATAATATAACTGAAAATTGCAAACATCCTAACTGAAAGAAGTCAGATCCAAAAGGCGTATATGGTATTACTTCATTAAAAATATCCACAGAAACTCGAGTGTTTACATAGGTCTTTCCACATGAAGGAGAAACACAGAAATGGTGCTTTTTTAAAACTTAGAATCAAGATCCATTAGGAAAATGCAAGTCAAAGTCACATTGCACATAGCACTTCACATTCAATAGTGTTGGCTAGAGCTGAAATACTGGGGGAAAGGAGATTGACTGCTTTGGGTATAGGCTTTTTTTGGAGAGAAAAGTAATAAAAATATTCTGAAATACCTGTGGATTAGAGAACCCAGGTGAGGTCACAATGTGTCACATACTTAGCACAGTGTGCTTCCCCTGGTTGGAGGGGCACCACAGTGGTCATGAGACACTGTGTATGGAGAGAGTGCTCTTTTAATTGCTGCTGAAATGTTCACATAGTTCTACAACTAAGACATTTCCTAGAATGAAACCGTCATCTAGTTCTAATCTCACTATATAGTCGGTCTCCGAGCAAGCTTCCTTAGCGCACTCTGGACCTCATTGCTTCTCAGGCTGTGAATGATGAGCTTCAACATGGGGGTCACCACACAGAAGAGCACAGAGACCAGGTTGTCCGTGTCCAGCCTTCTCTGGGCCTCTCATAGTGGAAGTTGGCTGTTCCATAGAAGACCACCACGACAGTGAGGGGGGATGCACAGGTTGAGAAGGCCTTCCTCCTGCCCTGGGCAGAGGGAATCCCCAGGATGGCCGCCGTGATGAGTGCGTAGGAGCCTGAAGTGAAGAGGCAGGGGCTCAGGCCCATGGTGGCACTGACAACGTGGAGCGCAGACTCGTTGACAGAGGTTTCTGAGCAGGAGAGCTTCAGGAGCAATAGGGTGTCACAGAAAAAGTGGCTGATTTAGTGGGGCCTACACAGAGTGAGTGTGATGGCCAAGACCGTGTGTGTGACCAAATTCACCAGCCCACACAGCCAGGACCCAGTCACCAGGCTAACACAGACCTTCACACTCATGATGACTGGGTACTGAGGAGGACGGCAGGTGGCCACAAGCAGTCATACTGGCAACACAGCCAGTAAGACGCCTTCTGTGCCAGCACTTGTCACCAAGAAGAAGATCTGAGAAAGGCAGCCCTCATAAGAAATGGCCTTCTTCTTCCAGAAGAAGTTCACCAGCAGTACTGGGAGGGTGGTGGATGTGTAATAGACGTTCAAGAAGCTCAAATTGCTGAGGAAAAAGTACATTGGAGTGTGGAGAGCAGGAATGACCCTGGTGGCAAATATTATGAGCATGTTCCCCAGGAGAGTGGTCAGGTAAGTGACCAGAAAGAGCAGGTAGAACCAGCCCTGTAGGTTGGAGTGGTTGGAAAATCCCAAAAAGATGAATTCAGTGACAAATTATTGATTGCTCATTTCCAATGTTGTCATAGCTACAAAACAGAGAAAAAGAGACCATGATGAAAATGGACTGAGAGCAACCAAAACAGGCTTGTTACTCTGCAGCAACATGGCAAATAATATCCAATGAAAAGCAGCCTGGAGACTGATAACCTGTGGGACTGGTCTCAGGGAATCAGACCCATGGAGTCGCACACATTTGCAGAGGTTATGGTGGGTGGGATTAACCAGAGAATTGGTGAATGCCAACAGAAAGTCATTCGACCTCATCATGGTGTGAAGTCATTTCTCACTGTCTCAGTGATCTCTGTCTCCTCTTGTCGTTTTATGTAAACATAAGATTTTAGGAAAAGTTCATTTTCATTGCAAATGTTAAGAAAAAAATTTACAAAGCAGAGTCATCATCTGCAGAAACAGTCGGTGTTGCCTTCAGCGTTTTCCAATGTAGAGTTTTTCTCATTTTACATCAATCTTGATCTCTGTGTTCGGAAAGGCAGAAGTTAACTATTCCTGTACAATGCTGAAATTATCAGGGCCAGAGCAAAATAGAGGAAAAAAGTTGATGAAGTGGGGTTGGACTGGCTATCTTAAGTATACAGGGAAGATCAGTGGAGTAGAAGGAGAATGAGAGGGCGGAGAGGTTTGGGAAGAAAGGAAATGTTAAAAGTCTTTATGCAGATCATGTTATGTGCACATGGAAGTCTAAAACAGGGGACTGCACCTGTATGTATATGTAGAAAGCACCAGTCAGAAATTAACAGATAAATGACCCAAATAAAGATAAGTAGAGAAAGGAGAATGGGGGTGGGAAGGGGAGGGAGATGGGGGGTGGGGACTGAATGGAGTAAATCAGATTCCATGCACGTAGGATCTTTTCCAAATCAACCCAACTTCTATGTATAACTATTATGCTCTAATAAAAAATTTAAGAAAATGACATGATCCTATCAGCAAAGAGTGAGATTTGAATTCTTCTTGACCTATTTGTATACCTTTAATTTCTTTCTTTTGTCCAATGGCTCTGGCAATTTCAAGGACGAAGTTGAATAGAAGTGGTGAAAGAAGAGGCACCCTGTCTGCTTTCAGTTTTTAGAGTGAATGCTTTCAACCTTTCTCCACTTAGAATAATGCTGCCTTGGGTTTAGCATAGATAGCTTTTACAATGCTTTTACAAAGTTCCTTCTGTCCCTAGTGTTTCTACTGTTTTGACAGGTAGGGGATCTATATTTTGTTAAATGCTTTCTCTGCATCTATTGAGATGATCAATAAACTTACATCTCTCTTAAATAAACTTAATCTCTCCCCTTTGGCTAAACATTCAGATCATCTCCAGTCCTATAAATATTTTAATGAACGTTTTCCTACATAAACTTATGTGATCATTTTGAATTATCTCTTCAGAATTTTATTTGAATCTGACATAAAAAAAATTTGTTGTGCAGTTTCTATTTAAAACTAGCTCACGGGAGAAATTATATTAAGTGAAATAAGCCAGACACATGAAGAGAAATAGCAGTTTTTCACTTCGTTGTGGAAGCTAAAAAGTTGATCTCAGAGAAGTAGGGAGTAGAGCGCTGGTTATTAGAGCCTGGGAGAGAATCACAAAAATCATTGTGAGTCTGATTTCTCAAAGATGCATGTGAAGGACTGCCTGAAACATGCCCTCTGAGTGTGGTCTTTAAAAAAAAATAAGAGTGGACTTCTAACAGGGTCCTCATAAAATCTCTCTTCTCTCCTCAGTGAGCAGCAGGAGGTCCATGGGTCTGGCTGCCTAGGAGCTAGCTGTGGTGTGCAAATGGGCAGGACCAGGATGGCTGGAGAATCTCAATAATCACTAGTAGACCGCATTCTAGGTGAGGGCAGGCTGGAAACAGGCCATCCAGAAGGAAATGGCTTGAGCTCTGAAAATGACAGAATCTGTGGATTTAGGAAATGGTTGTGGGTCCAATCCACTCATAACACCTACTCCCTGGGTCAGTCCACGGTTGCCACAGTTACCACAGGCCTGACCAGAACAACCCGGAGGGGGAGATGCACTCTGGTCTCCTGGCTTGGAGGTTTGGTCTGGGACCAGCTGACCCATTGCTGCCGGCCTGTGATGAGGTGGGATGCTGAGGTGGAAGGGAACAAGGGGGGAAGTGTACCTAGCTCATGGCAGCCAGAAGGTTGGGGCGGGGAAGAGGACAGAAGGAGACAGTTCACAGAAGACAAGATGTGATTCCGCAGGTCATGTCCCGAGTCACACTTCACCTGCCCACACTCCTCTCAGTACAGTGGGCCTTTCAGATAATTAACCCACAAAATGGATGGATCCACAGATTAGGTCACAAGTCTCACAGTCTAATCATTTCACCTCTGAACACTGCTTCTGTGGCTGACCCTGAGCTTTTGGTGGGGGTATACATTATTTCTAAGCCATAATAGTCTCTACAGTCCATGTGCTTTTGTTAGAATACGTTCATGTAGTCTGGGAGAGTAATCGGGTACCAAAACAAGATTAAAAGGAAATATCTGGTAACTGAAGATGTGACATTTGGAGCTCGGGGAAAAGCTCTGAAGAGGAGCCCTGGGTGGAGCACTTTAAAGTCCTGGTGACGAGGACACAAGAGCGCACCTGGTCTGTGGGGTAGGTGAGTGGGAGTGTGATCACTCATTAAAACATAAAAAAAATGAGAAGGAGTGTGTCTGGGGAGAGGAAAGGAGAAAAAGAGGTTGGGCCTGGAGTCTGGGTACCTGCGGGGTCTTCCCAAGGAGATTCTAGGAGGCAGCGGGACAGGATCCCAGGAGATAGGCCTTGGAGTCATGGCTTAGAGTGACTGTGGAAGTCACAGGTGATCATAAAGCCAAAAGAGAGCAGGGTGAGTAGAGAGGGCCTGATGGACTGTGCAGAAAAGAAGGTGTCCAGAAGGAGGCTCACCAGCTATCAGCAATAATTCTGCACCACAGTGTCAAAGCTCTGCTCTCTGTACCAGGCCTTCTGTACCCCAGTCTAAAACCTCTGCTCCCTATAACAGGCCTTCTGCACCCCAGTCTTTAACCACTGTTCCCTGTAACAATCCTTCTCCTCCCCAGTCTCCAAGTTCTACTCTCTGAAACACTCTTTCTGCAACCCAGTCTCGAACATCTGCTCTCTGCAACAGTCTTCTGCACTTCAGTCTGAAAACTCTGCTCTCAGCTACAATCATTCTGCACCCCAGTCTCCAACCTTTGTTCTCTGTAACAGTCCTTCTGCACCTCAGTCTCCAAACTCTGTGCTCTTTAATATCCTTCTGCACACCAGTCTTATAACTCTGCTCTCTTTAATAGGCCTTCTGCACCAGAGTCTCTAACCTCTGCTCTCTGCAGCGATCCTTCTGCAACCCAAGATCCAACATCTGCTCTCTGCAACAGTACTTCTGCACCTCAGTCTTAAAACGCTGCTCTCTGCAACAATCCTTCTGCACCCCAGTCTTAAACCTCTGCTCTTGTAACACTTCTTCTGCACCTCTGTCTCCAAAATGATCTCTGTAAGATCCTTCTGCAACCCAGTCTCGAAACTGTGCTATCTGCAACAGTGCTTCTACACCCCAGTCTCCAACCTCTTCTCTCTTCTTAAGTTTTTCTGAACCCCAGTCTCCAACCTCTGATCTCTGCAACCTTTTATCTGCAACCCAGTCTCCAAACCGTGCACTCTGAAACTATCCTACTGCACCCCAGTCTCCAAACTCTGCTCTCTGTAGTGATCCGTCTGCACCTCATTCTCCAAACTCTGCTCTCTGCAATGGTCCTTCTGCACCCCAGTCTCCAAAATCTGCTCTCTGTAACAGTCCTTCTGTACGGCAGTCTCCAACCTCTTCTCTCTATAACAGTCCTTATGCACCCCAATTTCCAAACTCTGCTCTCTGTAACAGTCCTTCTAAGCCTCAGTCTGAAACTTCTGCTCTCTGCAACAATCCTTCTTAACCCCAGTCTCCAAACTGTGCTATCTGTAACAATCCTTCTGCACCCCAGTCCCCAATATCTGCTCTCTGTAACAGGTCTTCTGCAACCCAGTCTCCAAATCTGCTCTCTGTAACAGGCCTTCTGCACCCCAGTCTCCAACCTCTGCTCTCTGCAACGATCATTCTTCACCTCAGTCTTCAACCTATGCTCTGTGCAACAGTCTTTCTGCACCCCAGTCTCCAAACTCTTCTCTCTGTAACAATCCTTCTGCACCTCACTCTCCAACCTCTGCTCTCTTCAACGGTTCTTCAGCACCCCAGTCTCCACACTATGTTATCTGTAACAGTCCTTCTGCACCCCAGTCTCCAATCTCTGCTCTCTGCAACATTCTTTATGCACCCCAGTCTCCAACCTCTGCTTTCTGCTACGATACCTCTGCAACCCAGTCTCCAACATCTGCTCTCTGTATCAGTCCTTTTGCACCTCAATCTCCAACCTCTGATATCTGCAGCAGTCCTTTTACACCCCAGTAACAAAAATCTGCTCTGTGTAACAATCTTTCTGCACCTTAGTTTCCACCCTCTGTTCTCTGAAAAGATTCTTCTGCACCCCTGTCTCCAACCTCTAATCTATGTATCAGTCCTTCTGCACCACAGTCTCCAAACTTTGCTCTCTGCCAAAGTCCTTATGCACCCAAGTCTTCAAACTCTGCTGTCTGCAACATTTTCTCTGCACCCCAGTCTCCAACCTCTGCTCTCTGTGAGATCCTTCTCCACCCCGTTCTCCAAACTTTGCTCTCTTTAACAGTCATTCTGAACCTCAGTCTCCGACCTCATCTCTCTGCAATGGCCCTTCTGCACCCCAGTATCCAACCTCTGTTCTCTGCAGCAGTCCTTCTGCACCCCAGGCTACAAAGTCTGCTCTCTGTAACAATCCTTCTGCACCCCAGTCTCCAAACTCTACTTTCCGTATCAGTTATTCTGCACCGCAGTCTGAAACCTTTGCTCTCTGTATCAGTCCTTCTGAACCTCAGTCGCCAAACTCTGCTCTCCACAACAGTCCTTCTGCACCCCAGTCTCAAACTTCTGCTCTGTGCAAAAGTCCTTCTACACACCAGTCTCCAACATCTGCTCTCTGCAATGATCCTTCAGCACCCAAGTCTCCAACGTCTGCTCTCTGCAACAGTCCTGCTGCACCCCAGTCTCCAACCTCTGCTCTCTGTAGCGATCCGTCTGCACCTCATTTTCCAACCTCTGCTCTCTGCAACGATCCTTCTACACCCCAGTCTCCATCCTCTGCTCTCTGTAAGAATCCTTTTGCACCCCAGTCTCCAACTTCTCCTCTTTGTAAATGTCCTTCTGCACCTCAATCTCCAAGTTCTCCAATCTGTAACAGTCCTTCTGCACCGAAGTCTCAAACTTCTGCACTCAGAAATCATCTTTCTGAACCTCAGTCTCCAACCTCTGCTCTCTTTAATATTCCTTATGCACCCCAGTCTCCAACATCTGCTCTCTGCAACGATTCTTCTTCTTCCCAGGATCCAACCTCTGCTCTCTGCAAAGGTCATCCCAGTTTCCAAAATCTTTTCTCTGTAGAAGTCCTTCTGCACCTCAGTCTTGAAACTCTGCTCTCTGAAACAGTCCTTCTTAACCCCTGTCTCCAACCTGTGCTCTCAGTAACAGTTCTTGTGCACCCTAATCTCCAAACTCTGCTCTCTGTAACACTCCTACTGCACCCCAGTCTCCACCCTCTACTCTCTGTAAAAGTTTTTCTGCACCTCAGTCTCAAACCTCTGCTCTCTTTAAGATCCTTCTGCAACTCATTCTCCAAATGCTGCTCTCTGTAAGAGTCTTCTGCACCCCAGTCTCCAAACTCTGCTCTCTGTAACAGGCCTTCTGCATCCCAGTCTTCAAACTCTGCTCTCTGTAACAGGCCTTCTGCACACAGTTCTTCAACTTCTGTTCTTTATAACAATCCTTCTGCACCCAGTCTCAAAATTTTGCTCTCTACAAAGATCCTTCTGCACGCCAGTGTCCAACCTTTGCTCTCTGTAACAGTCCTGCTGCACCTCGATCTACAACCTCTGCTCTTTGTAAGATCCTTTTGCAACCTTATCTAAAAACTCTGCTCTCTATAGGAGTTCTTCTGCACCCCAGTCTCCAACCTCTGCTCTCTGTAACAGGCCTTTTGCACACAAATCTCCCACCTCTACTCTCAGTAACAGTTCTTTTGCACTTCAGTCTCTAACTTCTGCTCTCTGCAACAGTGCTTTTGCACCTCAGTCTCCAAACTCAGCTTTCTGCATCGATCTTTCTGGACCTCAGTCTCGAAACTATACTCTCTGTAACACTCCTTCTGCACCCCAGTCTGAATCTTCTGCTGTCTGCAAAGATCCTTCTGCACACCAGTCTCCAACATCTGCTCTCTGCAACCGACCTTCTGCAACCCTGTCTCCAACCTCTCGAAATATGCTCTCTGTAAGATCCTTCTGCAACCCTGACTACAAACTCTGCTCTCTGTAAAAATCGTTCTGCATCCCAGTCTCCAAACTCTGCTCTCTGCAACAGTCCTTCTGCACCCCAGGCTCCATCTTCTGTTCTCTGTAACAATCCTTTTTCACCTCAGTTACCAAAATCTGATCTCTGCAATGGTCCTTCTGCACCACAGTCTCCAACCTCTGCTCTCTGTAAGAATCTTTCTGCACCCCACTCTCCAGACACTACTCTCTACTACAATCCTTTTGCACACCAGTGTCCAACCTCTGCTCTCTGCAACAATCCTTCTGCACCTAAGTCTGACAACTCTGCTCTCTGCAACGATTCTTGTGCACCCCAGTATCCAAACTCTGGTATCTGTAATAGTCTTTCTGCACATCAGTCTCCATCCTCTGCTCTCTGTAAGATTCTTCTGCACTCCAGTTTCCAAATTCTGCTCTCTGTAATATTCCTTCTGCTCCCCAGTCTCCAACCTCTGCTCTCTGCAATGATCTTTTTGCACCCCAGTCTCCAACATGTGCTCTCTGCAAAAGTCCTTCTGCACCTCAGTCTTCAACATCTGCAGTCTGCAACAGTCTACCTGAAGCTCAGTGTTAAAACTCTGCTCTCTACAATGATCCTTGTTCACCCCAGTCTCCCAAATCTGCTTTCTGTAACAGTTCTTCTGCACCTCAGTCTCCAAAATCTGCTCTCTGTAACAGTGCTTCTTCACCCCAGCCTCCAACCTCAACGCTCTATAAGATCCTTTCGCACACCAGTTTCCAAATCTGCTCTCTGTAACATTCCTTCTGCTCCCCAGTCTCCAACCTCTGCTCTCTGTAACAGTCCTTCTGCTCCCCAGTCTCCAACCTCTGCTCTCTGTAAAAGTCCTTCTGCTCCTTAGTCTCCAACTTCTGCTCTCTGTAACAGTCCTTATGTATCACAGTCCTCAACCTCTGCTGTCTGCAACGATCCTTCTGCACCCCAGTCTCCAACCTCTCCTTTCTGTATCATTCCTTCTGCACCACAGTTTCCAACCTCTTCTCTCTGTAACATTCCTTCTGCACCTCTGTCTCCAACCTCTGCTCTCTGCAACAGTTCTTCTGCTCTCCAGTCTATAACTTATGCTCTCTGCAACAGTTCTACTGCACCCCAGACTCCAAGGTCTGCACTCTGTAACAGTCCTTCTCCACACCAGTCTTCAAACTCTGCTCTCTGTAACAGTCCACCTGTAGTGCAGTCTCCAAAATCTTTTCTCTGTAACGCTCCTTCTGCTCCCCAGTGTTCAACCTCTGCTTTCTGTATAAGTCCTTCTGCACCCCAGTCTCCAACCTCATCTCTCTTTAAAAGTTCTTCTGCACGTCAGTCTCCAAACTCTGCTCTCTGCAACAGTCCTTCTGCACCCAAGTCTCAAACCTCTGCTTTCTGCAACAGTCCTTCTACACCTCAGTCTCCAAACTCTGCTATCTGCAACAGTCCTTCTGCACCCCAGTCTCCAAACTCTGCTATCTGCAACAGTCCTTCTGCACCCCAGTCTCCAACCTCTGCTCTCTGTAACAATCTTTCTGCACCTCAGTCTCCAAACACTGCTCTCTACAATGGTCCTTCTGAACCTCAGTCTCTAAACTCTACTCTCTGTAACAGTCCTTCTGCACCTCAGTCTCCAACATATTCTCTCTGTAAGATTCTTCTGCAACCCAGTCTGTAAACTCTGCCTTCTGGAACACTCCTTCTGCACACCTTCTCCAACCTCTGTTCTCTGTAACAGTCCTTCTGCACGCCAGTCTCAAACCTCTGCTCATTACAACGATCCTTCTGCACGCCAGTCTCCAACCTCTGCTCTCTTCAACAGTCCTTCTGCACCTCAGTCTGAAAACTCTGTTCTCTGCAACGATCATTCTGCACCCCAGTCTCCAACATCTTCTCTCTATAACAGTCCTGCTGTACCACAGTCTCCAAAATCTTCTCTCTGTAAGATCTTTCTGAAACCCTGTCTCGAAACTCTGCTGTTTGTAACAGTCCTTCTGCACCCCAGTCTCCAACCTCTGCTCTGTGTAACAGGCATTTTGCACTCAATTCTCCAAACTCTGCTATCTGCAATAGTCCTTCTGCACCGGAGTCTCCAAACTCTGCTTTCTGTATCAGTCCATCTGCACCCCAATCTCCAACCTCTGCTCTCTGTAACAGTCCTTCTGCACCAAAGTCTACAAACTCTGCCTCTGTAACAGTCGTACTGAAAGGAAGTCTCCAATCTCTACTCTCTGCAACAGTGCTTCTGCACACAAATCTCGAACCTGTGCTCTTCGCAACAGTTCTTCTACACCCTATGTCAAGCCTCTGCTCTCTGCAGCAGTCCCTCTGCAACCAAGTCTCCAACCTCCGCTCTCTATAACGATCCTTCTGGACCTGATTCTCCAAACTCTACTCTTTGTAAAAGTACTTCTGCACCCCTTCTCCAAACTCTGCTCTCCGTAACAGGCCTTTTACACCCGAGTCTCCGACCTCTTTTCTGTATAACAATACTTCTGTACCCCAGTCTCCAACCTCTGCTATCTACACCGATCCTTCTGCACCCCAGTCTCCAACTTCTGCTCTCTGCAACAGTCCTTCGGCACCCCAGTTTCCAACATGTGCTCTCTACAATAGTCCTTCTGCACCTCACTCTGAAAACTCTGTTCTCCGCAATGATTCTTCTGCACCCTAGTCTCCAACCTCTGCTCTCTGTACCAGTCCTGCTGCAACTTGGTCTACAAACTCTGCTCTCTGTAAGATCCTTGAGCAACTTTGTCTAAAAACTCTGCTCTCTGTAACAGTTCTTCTGCACCCCAGTCTCCAACCTCGGCTCTCGGTAACAGTCCTTTTGCACCTCTGTCTCCAAACTCTGCTCTCAGCAACGAGTCTTCTGCACCTCAGTCTCCAAACTCTACTCTCTGTAACAGTTCTTCTGCACCCCAGTCTCAAACCTCTTCTGTCTGCAACGATTCTTCTGCACCCCAGTCTCCAAACTCTGCTCTCTCTAACAGTCATTCTGCACCTCAGTCTCCAACCTCTGCTCTCTGTAAAGTCCTTCTGCACCTCAGTCTTCAACCTCTGCTCTCTGCAAAAGTCCTTCTACACCCCATTCTCTAATCTCTCTTCTCTGCAATAGTCCTTCTAAACCACAGTCTCCAACCTCTGCTCTCTGTAACAGTCCTTCTGCACCTCATATCCAACCTCTGCTCTCTGCAACAGTCCTTCTGCACCCCAGTCTCCAAACTCTCCTCTCTGCAACGATCCTTCTGGAACCCAGTCTCCAAACTCTGCTCTCCGTAACAATCCTTCTGCACCACAGTCTCCAAATTCTGCTCTCTGTAAGATCCTTCTGAACTACAGTTTCCAAACTCTGCTCTCTCTAACATTCGTTCTCCACCCCAGTCTTTAACGTCTGCCTTCTGCAAGTGTCCTGCGGCACCCCAGTCTCCAACCTCTGTCCTCTGCAACAGTCCTTGTGGTCCCCAGTCTCCAAACTCTGCTCTCCATAACGGTCTTTCAGCACCCCAGTCTCCAAACTCTGATTTCTGTATCAGTCCTTTTGAACCTCAGTCTCAAAACCTCTGCTCTCTGTATCTATCCTTCTGCACTTCACTCTCCAACCTGTGCTCGCTGTAATATTCCTTCTGCACCCCAGTCTCCAAACTCTGCTCTCTGTAATAGTTTTTCTATACCGCAGTCTCCAAAGTCTGGTCTATGTAACGGTCCTTCTGCACCCCAATTTCCAACCTCTGGTTTCTGTAACAGTCCTTCTGCACCTCAGTCTCCAAACTCTGATCTCTGTAACAGTGCTTCTACACCTCATTCTCCAACCTCTGCTCTCTGTAACAGTCCTATTGAACCTCAGTCTGACACCTCTGCTCTCTTCACGATCCTTCTACACCCCAGTCTCCAAACACTGCTCTCTGTAACACACCTTCTGCACCTCAGTCTCCAACCTCTGCTGTCTGTAAGATCCTTCAGCAACCCAGTCTCCAAACTCTGCTCTCTATAACTGTCCTTCTGCACCCCAGTTTCCAACCTTTCCTCTCTGTTACAGGCCTTCTGCACGCCAGTCTCCAAACTCTTCTCTCTGTAGCAGGCCTGTGCACACCAGTCTACAATATCTGCTCTCTGCAACGATCCTTCTGCACCCCAGTCTCCAACATCTGCTCTCTGCAATGATCCTACTGCACCTCAGTCTCAAAACTCTAATCTCTGCAACTGTCTTTCTGCACCTCAGTCTCCAAATTCTGCTCTCTATAACAGTCTTTATGCACCCCAGTCTCCAACCTCTGCTCTCTACAACAGTCCTTATGCACCCGAGTTACCAAAATCTGCTCTCTGCAACAGTCCTTCTGTGCCCCAGTCTCCAACATCTGCTTTCTAAAACAGTTCTTCTGCTCCTCAGTCTAAAAACCCTGCTTTCTACAACGACCCTTCTGCACCCCAGTCTCCAACCTCTGCTTTCTGTAACAGTTTTTCAGCACCTCAGTCTCCCAACTCTGCTCTCTGTATGATTCTTCTGCAACCCAGTCTTTAAACTCTGCACTCTGTAACAGTCCTTCTGAAAAACAGTCTCCAACCTCTGCTCTCTGTAAAAGACATTCTGAATCCCAGTCTTTAACCTCTTCTCTCTGCAACGATCTTCTCCACGCCAGTCTCCAATATCTGATCTCTGAAGCACTCCTTTTGAACCCCAGTCTCAAAACTCTGCTCTCTGTAAGATCCATCTGAACCCCAGTCTCCAAACTCTACTCTCTGTAACAGTCCTTCTGCACCCCAGTCTCCAAACTCTGATCCCTCTAACAGTCCTTCTGAACCTCAGTCTCCAACCTCTGCTTTGTGTAACAGTCCTTCTGCACCCCAGGTTCTAAAATCTGCTCTCTTGAACGATCCTTCTGGAACCCAGTCTCTAATGTCCGCTTTTTGCAACAGTCCTTCTGCACCACAGTCTCCAACCTCTGATCTCTGTAAGATCTTTCTGCACTCCAGTTTCCAAACTCTGCTCTCTGTAACATTCCTTCTCCACCCCAGTCTCTAATCTCTGTCCTCTGCAACAGTTTTTCTGCTCCCCAAAATCCGACATCTGCTCTCTGTAACAGTCCTTCTGTACCGCAGTCTCCAACCTCTGCTCTTTGTAACGATCCTTCTACACCCAGTCTCCATCTCTGCTTTCTGTATCAGTCTGTCTGAACCCCAGTCTCCAACCTCTGTTCTCTGTATCTATCCTTCTGCACCTTAGTCTCCAACCTGTGTTCTATGTAAGAGTCCTTCTGCACCTGAGTCTCCAACCTCTGCTCTCTGAAACAGGGCTTCTTCACCCTAGTCTAAAACCTCTGCTCTCTACAACAGTCCTTCTGCACACTAGTTCCCAACATCTCCTCTCTGCAACAACCCTTTTGCAACTCAGTCTTAAAACTCTGCTCTCTGCAATGACCCTTCTGCACCCCAGTCTCCTACCTCGGCTCTCTGTAACAGACCTTCTGCACCTCAGTCTCCCAATTCTTCTCTCTGTAAGATCCTTCTGCAACCCAGTCTTTAAACTCTGCACTTTGTACCTGTCCTTCTGCACAACAGTCTCCTACTTCTTCTCTCTATAACAGGACTTCTGCCACCCAGTCTCCAAACTCTGCTCTTTGTAACAGGCTTTCTGCACCCCAGTCTCCAAACTCTTCTCTCTGCAATGATTCTTCTCCACCCCAGTCTCCAACATCAGCTGTCTGCAACAGTCGTTTTGAACCCCAGTCTCCAAACTCTGCTCTCCGTAAGATCCATCTGAACCCCAGTTTCCAACCTATGCTCTCTGTAACAGTCTTTCTACACCCAAATCTTCAAACTCTGCTCTGTGTAACAGTCTTTGTACACGTCAGTCTCCAACCTCTGCTCTCTGTAGCAGTCCTTCTGCACCCCA